>NW_027109558.1:3905-5703 GCF_000696795.3 Halyomorpha halys
AATCTGCTCAAATTAGTAATTTAAAACTACACATAATGGCCCGACATACTGATGAGAAGCCTCATCAATGTTCTCATTGTGAATATAAAGCTGTGCAAAAAAGTGTTTTCAAAAAGCACATAATGACCCGACATACTAATGAGAAGCCTCATCAATGTCCTCATTGTGAATATAAATCAGTTAATCTTACCCATTTAAAACAACATATAATGGCCCGACATACTAATGAGAAGCCTCATCAATGTCCTCATTGTGAATATAAATCTGTTCAAGTTAGTAATTTAAAAGAACATATAATGGCCCGACATACTGATTAAAAGCCTCATCAATGTCCTCATTGTGAATATTAATCTGCTCAAATTAGTAATTTAAAACAAAACATAATGACCCGACATACTGATGAGAAGCCTCATCAATGTTCTCATTGTGGATATAAAGCTGTTCGTCATAGCCATTTAAATGACACATAATGGCCCGACATACTGACAAGAAGCCTCATCAATGTCCTTATTGTGAATATAAATCAGTTCGTCCTAGCCATTTTAAACAACAAATAATGGCCTGACATACTTATGGGAAGCCTCATTAATGTCCTCATTGTGAATATAAATCAGTCCGAAAAGGTGATTTAAAATAGCACATAATGGCCTGACATACTGATGAGAAGCCTCATCAATGTTTTCATTGTGGATCTACAGCTGTGCAAAAAGGTGATTTAAAACAACACATTATGGCCCTTCATAGTGATGGGAAGCCTCATCAATGTCCTCATTGTGAATTTAAATCAGTTCGTCTTAGCCATTTAAATCGACACATAATGGCCCGACATACTGACGAGAAGCCTCATCAATGTCCTCATTGTGAATTTAAATCAGTTCGTCTTAGCCATTTAAAACGACACATAATGGCCCGACATACTGACGAGAAGCCTCATCAATGTCCTCATTGTGAATATAAATCTGTTGTAGTTTGTAAATTGAAAAAACACATAATGACACGTCATACTTACAAGAAGCCTCATCAATGTCCTTATTGTGAATATAAATCAGCTCATCCTGATAATTTAAATCAACACATAATGGCCCGACATACGGGTGTGAAACCTCATCAATGTCCTAATTGTGAATATAAAT
The DNA here is from genome assembly GCF_000696795.3 of Halyomorpha halys. NCBI lineage: Eukaryota > Metazoa > Arthropoda > Insecta > Hemiptera > Pentatomidae > Halyomorpha > Halyomorpha halys. Next base: position 5,039 of record NW_027109558.1, read on the forward strand.
CTGTTCTAGTTTGTAAATTAAAAAAAACACATAATGGCCCGTCATACTGATGAGAAACCTGAAGTTAGCCGTATTGGGAAGACAAGGAAGCTTATAATCAGTGGCCTTCCATACAGTCGAAAAGGCCCTTCATTGTTCTCATTGTCAATACAAAGCAGGTCAAATATGCATAATAGTACATAAGCCTCACGAGAAGTTTCATAAATCCTAATTCTATTTATAACTTCAAGGTACCATAAATTATAAGCAGTGTTTATAATTATTATAATAGCTAATATATTGCTTATAGTAAACCATTCATATGTTATGTTTGAATAACACATCTTATGCATACCTATGTTTTTATGAAGTTAAATGATTACATATGTTTTAAATGAAGTTTCTATTATGGTCGAATAACTTTTCACGGGTTTTCAAAGTCCCTTAGTGAGTTGTGTTAGTAAAAAAACTGCTTATGGTTCAATTATTTGATAATGAGCGAAAATACCGTTCACCTGGCATATAATTTACAATTTGGGAATGTTTTAAAACTCGTATTTTCACCACAAAACACTAAACCTGATCAATGAATCGAACAGTTAAATGTTCATTAAAGCCTTACTTTTATAAAACCATCGACGTACTAAATTATTGAATTTAAAATAACAATTTTCAACGCAAATTTA
>NW_027109558.1:5753-6108 GCF_000696795.3 Halyomorpha halys
TTAAAATAAGGAGAATCTAGCTTAATTAACTAAGTAATTGTAATTTAGTAATTGAAGAATGAAGTTGTTCCCAGAGGGCAACGAACATTGAAGTTGGACGATCCTTATTTTGAATGTATCTATATAAATTTTAAAAAAAATTAACATTAAATATAATTTAAAGTGTAGATTAAATCAGGAGAACCTTTTATGTATCTTAATACATAAGTTAGGGTAGTAAGCAACAATTAAACTGTGCCTGATGGAGCGATGGCCACCAGCCTCTTAATGAATGACATATAAATAAAGAAATTTAAATGTGAAAGATGCTCTTCAATAGATTCCTAGAACTTACATAGGAAGCAAAGGTTAAGGA
>NW_027109558.1:8743-10384 GCF_000696795.3 Halyomorpha halys
AACACATAATGGCCAGACATACTGGTGACAAGCCTAATCAATGTCCTCATTGTGAATATAAAGCTGTTCAAGGTTGCCATTTAAAAAAACACATAATGGCCAGACATACTGGTGACAAGCCTAATCAATGTCCTAAATGTGAATATAAATCAGTTACGAAAGGTCAATTAAATCGACACATAATGTCCCGACACACTAATGAGAAGCCTCATCAATGTCCTCATTGTGAATATAAATCAGTTAATCTTAGCCATTTAAAACGACACATAATGGCCCGACATACTGACGAGAAGCCTCATCAATGTCCTCATTGTGAATATAAATCTGTTGTAGTTTGTAAATTGAAAAAACACATAATGACACGTCATACTAATGAGAAACCTCATCAATGTACTCATTGTGAATATAATTCAGTTCAAAAAATCAATTTTAAAAAAATACATGGCCCGTCATACTTACAAGAAGCCTCATCAATGTCCTTATTGTGAATATAAATCAGTTCGTCTTAGCCATTTAAAACAACACATAATGGCCCGACATACTGGTGTGAAACCTCATCAATGTCCTCATTGTGAATATAAATCTGTTCAAGTTTGTAAATTAAAAAAAACACAGAATGGCCCGTCATACTGATGAGAAACCTCAAATTAGCTGTATTGGGAAGACATGGAAGCTTATAATCAGTGGCCTTCCATACAGTCGAAAAGGCCCTTCAATGTTCTCATTGTCAATACAAAGCAGTTCAAATATGCATAATAGTACATAAGCCTCACGAGAACTTTCATATATCCTCATTCTATTTATAACTTCAAGGTACCATAAATTATAAGGAGTGTTTATAATTATTATAATAGCTAATATATTACTTATAGTAAACCGTTCATATGTTATGTTTGAATAACACATCTTATGCATACCTATGTTTTTATGAAGTTAAATGATTACATATGTTTTAAATGAAGTTTCTATTATGGTCGAATAACTTTTCACGGGTTTTCACAGTCCCTTAGCGAGTTGTGTTAGTACAAAACTGCCTATGGTTCAATTATTTGATAATGAGCGAAAATACCGTTCACCTGGCCTATAATTTACAATTTCGGAATGTTTTAAAACTCGTATTTTCACCGCAAAACACTAAACCTGATCAATGAATCGAACAGCTAAATGTTCATTAAAGCCTTACTTTTATAAAACCATCAACGTACTAAATTAATGAATTTAAAATAACAATTTTTAACGCAAATTTATGATTTGAAAAGTATGTATTAGTGTAAGAATTTTATAAAAATATAGATATTTTTGTTCAATAGTTTTAATTCAATGTATTTATATAGTGATATAAATATTTGATTATTAAAAATTGCTATTTTGTCTAAAAAATAAATTAATATTTAAGAAATATTTGTTTTAGTATTCCTTTTTTTTTTTTTCTATTTTCCTTCTTTTTTATTGCTTTATTGAAGGTGCTAATTAAAACTTCGATTGACGTCATTCATTAGTAAATGTGTTTTTTTTAACTTTGTTGATTTTAAGAGTTAAGCCCATTTATCTTTGGATCATCGTAATAAGTTGTTTTCAAAGAACAAATTTCAATACTTTGATAACTTATATTCTTTTATTTTTTTTTATATTTAATGAATT
>NW_027109558.1:10434-10708 GCF_000696795.3 Halyomorpha halys
GTACGAGATTTACGATCTTCTTTGTCATTCCCTGTTCAATCAAAATTATTCCTTGTTATATCAGAATCATTCTGTTCAATCTGCTTTATCCGTATTTATTTGAAGACCATGTAAAGAACAAGGTCTTGAAATAAATACGAATAAAACAAAATACATGGTTAGCAGTAGAAGCGCGAGCGATTTCGGTGCTGAAAATTCACAAAACTATAAAATAATTACTATCCTATAAAATAATTAAATATAATATAAGTTATAGCACTGCTGTAATAAGATG
>NW_027109558.1:10758-12281 GCF_000696795.3 Halyomorpha halys
GATTTCGGTGCTGAAAATTCACAAAACTATAAAATAATTACTATCCTATAAAATAATTAAATATAATATAAGTTATAGCACTGCTGTAATAAGATGGGCGTGTAAGGCTGTAGGGCTTAGTAACGAGCGGATCCCTAAGATGTTTATAAACATTGAACCATCAAGCAAACGTCGGAGGGGTAGACCAAAACGTAGATGGGAGGATTGCGTTAAAACAGATTTGGTGAAATTTGGTTTGGAGGGGCATCACTGGAAGAATGTATGCCGAAAGCGTTAAGTGGTATCGGCATCGAACCTTTGGGTTCGTTAGGCCTTTATTATTATATTGTCAACTAATTCTTGAAATTTATTAGTTATTAATTTCTGAAGTTTCTTATCATGATAGTTGATAAATTGTTTGTAGTATTAGAAATATGATTTTGTTTTCTTAACTACTCTAATTAGTTATGTTATATAGCTCTGGTCTTGGATCTGACTCACCTCATCAGGTGGGTTGAGTAGAAAGGGAAAAAAAGGAAATTTATGAAAAATGCATCCCTTTTCTTAAAGAAAAATTCTGCGAGCTCTTCAGGGAGAACGGCGCCATTATATGAGCTATTGTTTCGGCTCCCTGCCTCCGGTAGTGATCTTAACGCTGAATCCTTCTTGTTATTACTTTTGCGGTTGTTGGTATCTAGTATTTCCCTCTTAGAAACGCCAAGGGCACGGCCCCCATGAAAATGTTTGGGGTGAATGGAGTCAATAATCAGGCTCGAGAGTGGTGTTCTCTCTGGAAGGAGAATACAGTGCTGGACTCCGCAAGACACGGGGAACTACTGCAGACGTCCTCCCACCCTGATGATTCCCCGTTCGTCAAGGAAAAGTGATAATTGAGCAAACCCTTTAGGAACGATGACGGTATTCTTGTAGAGCTCTGGAGAAAGTGTGCTGAACGAAACAAGGCCATCTGATTTCAGCTTCCCGGTCTCTGCTGCGGAAAATTGTTCCAGAGCTTGACTGGGAGACGATGAGGATATTCTATTTGGCATTTGCTGGAAGAGCCTCAATATTCTAGCCATGGTCTTTAAGCAAGAATGTAAAAGGAGAAGTTCGCTGCCCAGAGTCTAATCAATACTATGTTTTATTTTCTTGTGCTAAATCTACCAGATCTGCAGCAATAAAAACTAATACTGATTATGAAGGTACTATCCAGTGTAAGGAATGCCCAGAAATAATTTAATAAATTTAAAGTTCGAGAAAGTAGCCGAAAAAACCCACTTTTTTTTTAATATCATGAAACAATGTTGAATAAACATCGCCAAAAGTACATCGATATTTATAAACATCGATGTTTTAAACATCTATTTCAGAAACATTAGGTTAGTTTCAAAGACCATCAGGTTGAACAGTCAGGCAGTTATCTCACCCCAATTTTTGATTATTTTAATGAAAGCTATGTATAATTAATAGTCAAAACTGATGAGTCTGACACAGTTTAATTGTTGCTTATCATTAATTTGTTAGGATACTCTCAAGGTCTCTCC
>NW_027109558.1:12331-12546 GCF_000696795.3 Halyomorpha halys
GTCTCTCCTTATTTAGTCCATAATGTAAATTGCATTGCTATGTCCTGTGTTTCTACAATTATTAAAATTTATATGTATATATTTAAAATAAGGAGAATCTAGCTTAATTAACTAAATAATTGTAATTTAGTAATTGAACAATGAAATTGTTCCCAGAGGGCAACGAACATTGAAGTTGGACTCTCCTTATTTTAAATGTATCTATATAAATTTTT
>NW_027109558.1:13767-14511 GCF_000696795.3 Halyomorpha halys
TAGTATTATTATATTTATTGTTCCACAGATCTTGATTGCTTACAAAATGAGATATATCGGATTAACATTCCATTTATGCATCATCATGCTCAGGAGAAGGCATGTCAATGTCAACATTGTGACTCCAAGGGAAGCATACCATTTCGTTTTGAAAAACATGTAATGCCTTGTAATTCAGTCGAAAAGGATCATCAGTGCCCTCATTGTGAACATAGAACAGTTGAACTTTGTAATTTAAAACAACACATAGTGCCCGGTGGTACTAATAAGAAGGCTAATCAATTTTATAATTGTGGACATAAATCAGTTAAACATGCAACTTTAAAAAAACCCATAATGGCCAGACATACTGAAGAGAAGCCTCATCAATGTCCTCATTGTGAATATAAAGGTGTTCAGCTTAGCCATTTAAAACAACATATAATGACCCGACATACTGATGGGAAGCCTCATCAATGTCCTCATTGTGAATATAAATCAGTTTATCTTAGCCATTTAAAAAGACACATAATGACCAGACATACTAGTGACAAGCCTAATAAATGTCCTCATTGTGAATATAAAGCTGTTGAAGTTAACCAATTAAAAAAACACATAATGGCCAGACATACTGGTGACAAGCCTAATCAATGTCCTAAATGTGAATTTAAATCAGTTACGAAAGGTCATTTAAATCGACACATAATGACCCAACATACTAATAAGAAGCCTCTACAATGTCCTCATTGTGAATATAAATCAGTT
>NW_027109558.1:14571-20951 GCF_000696795.3 Halyomorpha halys
GAAGCCTCTACAATGTCCTCATTGTGAATATAAATCAGTTCATCTTAGCCATTTAAAACAACATATAATGGCCCGACATACTAATGAGAAGCCTCATCTATGTCCTCATTGTGAATATAAATCTGTTCAAGTTGGTAATTTAAAAAAACATATAATGGCCCGACATACTGATGAAAAGCGTCATCAATGTCCTCATTGTGAATATAAATCTGCTCAAATTAGTAATTTAAAACAACACATAATGGCCCGACATACTCATGAGAAGCCTCATCAATGTTCTCATTGTGGATATAAAACTGTGCAAAAAAGTGTTTTAAAAAAGCACATAATGACCCGTCATACTGACGAGAAGCCTCATCAATGTCCTCATTGTGAATATAAATCTGTTGAAGTTTGTAAATTGAAAAAACACATACTAACCCGTCATACTAATGAGAAACCTCATCAATGTTCTCATTGTGAATATAAATCAGTTCGTCTTAGCCATTTATAACAACACATAATGGCCCGAAATACTGGTGTGAAACCTCATCAATGTGCTCATTGTGGATATAAAGATGTTCAAAAAGGTGATTTAAAAAAGCACATAAAGGCCCGTCACACTTATGGGAAGCCTCATTAATGCCCTGATTGTGAATATAAATCTGCTCAAATTAGTAATTTAAAACAACACATAATGTTCCGTCATTCTAATGAGAAGTCTCATCTATGTTATAATTGTGAATATAAATCTGTTCAAGTTAGTAAATTAAAAAAACACATAATGGCCCATCATACTGATGAGAAACCTCAAGTCAGCCGTATTGGGAAGACATGGAAGCTTATAATCCATACAGTCGAAAAGGCCCTTCATTGTTCTCATTGTCAATACAATGCAGGTCAAATATGCATAATAGTACATAAGCCTCACGAGAAGTCATAAATCCTCATTCTATTTATAACTTCAAGGTACCATAAATTATAAGCAGTGTTTATAATTATTATAATAGCTAATATATTGCTTATAGTAAACCGTTCATATGTTATGTTTGAATAACACATCTTATGATTACATATGTTTTAAATGAAGTTTCTATTATGGTCGAATAACTTTTCACGGGTTTTCAAAGTCCCTTAGTGAGTTGTGTTAGTAAAAAACTGCCTATGGTTCAATTATTTGATCATGACTAAAAGGACCGTTCTCCTGGCCTATAATTTACAATTTGGGAATGTTTTAAAACTCCTATTTTCACCGCAAAACACTAAACCTGATCAATGAATCGAACATTTAAATGTTCATTTAAGCCTTACTTTTATAAAATCATCGACGTACTAAATTAATGAATTTAAAATAACAATTTATGACGCAAATTTATGATTTGAAAAGTATACTAGTGTAAGAATTTTATAAAAATATAGATATTTTTGTTCAATAGTTTTAATTCAATGTATTTATATAGTGATATAAATATTTGATTATTAAAAATTTCTATTTTGTCTAAAAAATAAATTAATATTTGAGAAATATTTGTTTTAGTATTCCTTTTTTTTTTTTCTATTTTCCTTCTTTTTTATTGCTTTATTAAAGGTGTTAATTAAAACTTCGATTGACGTCATTCATTAGTAAATGTAGTTTTTTTTAACTTTGTTGATTTTAAGAGTTAAGCTCATTTATCTTTGGATCAGCGTAATAAGTTGTTTTCAAAGAACAAATTTCACTACTTTGATAACTTATATTCTTTTATTTTTTTTTATATTTAATGAATTAAAATATTTTTTTATATCCTCGTAATTAATTTTAAAACTTGTATAAGTTAATAATTTCTTTTTATGATAGATGAATATTCAATTGTTGCTATTGAAGCTATCACAAGCCTAAAATTTGTTAATTTATATTTTGTCTTAATTAATTGAAATGTCGATAAAACAGACACCTTCATATGCATTAAAAAAATAAAAAACAAAGGAAAGAGATATGCAAGGAATTTTTTCATAAGTAAGGAATGGGTTGGGTTGGGAATGCCTGTTTTCTCTCTCTTTTTCATGAACAAGATGATAGTGGAGATTTGTTAGTTTTTTTTTTTGTTTTTTTTTTAATGGTTTTTGCCTATTTTCCCAATAGTGTCCCTGAATGAAGTTATGGTGCCAAACCTGCTATTCTATACTACTTACAGAATAATTATAATTTGTGGTAAGGTGTTAGTCGTTATAGATCTTTTATTAGAAATTAATATTTATATGTATTGTTATATGTATTGACCTATCAACTAAACTATCACCAACTAACCTATCAACTAGTAGCAGCTGATCAGCATGGCATTCTTGAATTAAACAAAAACAATTTAGATGCTCTCAATTGACATTACCCATCCAACATTTCGTTCAATATTCCAGGTTTTATACACCGTTTTTGAGCCAACTGGGCCAATTTTGTTTTTCACTTTGACACCAAAATATCAAAAGTTAACCCTAGATCCACTTATTTGCCTATCGTCATCTGCGTTATTTTCTTTTTCGAGTTACTGTTAAACCTGAATACTTAAACTGTCTACCTGTTGAAATGTAATTACTACTGAATCTTAACTTAATACACAAATAACTCAAGTTCACAGAATGATCATCATGGTGCCAGAACCGCCCATTCTATACTCCTTACAGAATAATTATAATTTGTGGCAAGGTAATTGTCGTTATAGATCTTGTATTAAAAATCCAATGTTGAGTGTTACCTGTGTAAGTTTAACTATAAAGACACGATTGGGAGTTTTTCTTCTGGCATCATATCTTGGAACATTATATGAAAACTGTTGAACTATGGAAAACGTTACTTCACCATTCCTTGCACAATTTCTGTCTTTTACTTTTCTCTAGAATCATCTGTACCTCTTAATGATCCTAGGATATATAGGATTATTAAGATACTCAGATGATACTAGAATATAGGAAACGTTTGAAATTTTGCAAGGAAGAAGCAGAAAGAGAAACCTGCTGAGATTGAAGAAAGATTACAGAAATTTAAAGCTTCAAATGATGACTCAGAAATATGTGTCAAAGATGAAGAACACCCTAGATTAAAAGCAGGTAATTGAGAAGGACTGGTACTGTAAGGAAACCGTGAAAGAAAAAAGGATTCAGTATTCGAATAAATACTGTTAAACATTCTTTTAATCCAAATGTTCATAATATCTTCTAAAATTCTGACTAAGAAAAGTTTGGATGCAGTCGAAAGATTAGAAGTCCAAATAATCTATAAAGGGACATATACCAGTTGGAGATGTTTGAACCACGGACTCCATGAAGTAATTGTGAAATATTAAATACAAAAATTGTAAATTAAAAGTTTTTTTCTGTTTTTATTCTTATCTGCATAGAGCACCAAATAAATATTGTGTATAATTAAAAAATTATTTTGTTAATGTATCTAAACTATTATAAAATGAAAATATTGCTTATCCTGTTTTTGTGAGAAAAATAAGGCAAAAAATGAATATTCAAGAGCCCCTAAGGATCAACATAAGACGGCATTCACATTTGAGAGGGGCCGCTAGGAATTTACAAGAATCCCGTTTGGATTTAAAAATGCTCTCATAATCTTCCAGTGCCTAATGGACGAATTTTTAAGAGGAATTACGAATCTGTATGTCGGATTTATATCGATGATCTTCAGTGTTCAGTAAGAACGAAGCCGAACGTGTACAACATTTACACAGCGTATTCCAGAGAATCAGGCAATTTGGGCTCAAATTATCGGGGGAGAAATCATCTTTAGGGCAGGAACAAAGGATTCTTTTGTACCACATGATTTTCCAGGAAGAAGTCAAACCTGACGGGGATAAACTTGCAGCAATACAGAATGTGGCTGTTGACATTCCTGTGGTTCCTTCGGGAGTGGACATTGGAAGAGGAAGAAGAACAAAATGTGTTAGAGGAAGATGATAGGGAGGAATCTTCGTCTAACGAGAGCTCGGAGGAAGGAAGACCAGTAGATATTGAGGAGCTAGAGGATATAATAAACGACAAGAGGCGGCAGATTGTATAGAAGACGAGGACCACTGGATTGCTCAAAGTTGAGTGCAGCAAGTATGGGAGGATCAATATCACGACAATTTGGTCACAGCCAGGCGTGAAGAACAGCCAGATCTGTAGAACGTGCCAATGCTTCGAAGCTTGGAGAAAAGTTTCACCCTTACGTTGACATTTGCCGGATGCAAACTGATGGTGAAAATCCTTAGGGTATACGAACGCTAAGGAGAAGTGACTGTCACGTATCATCAGGGAAAATAAATCTCCGCGGTACCTCGGAAACACTGCATGCGTTAAAGAGAAGGTACTTTTGGTGGGGGATGAAAAAGACAATCGCAGAAGTCGTAGAAAATTTCGAAGTTTGACTAAGCACGAAATATTACAGAAACCCACCAAAAGGGAAACAAGAAGAAACACATACATACCCCAGATGCACCGCTCAACGATCTGCAGATTAATACTTTTACATGGAGAGGATATAAATGGATAACCAAGATTGCTATCTTCAGCAAGGTGGCAATAGCGCACCAGGTGCAGGACAAGTCGTCGGAAGCAGTGTTGACAGCTCTCCGATTGTGGTTCCAATTCTACGGAGTTCCGGATCGCATCTCTTCGGATGGAGGCAGAGAATTCGATAATGGCAATATTCGAACTGAAACTGTCACATTGGTTAGAAGCCTCGTCAATGTACTCATTGTGAGTATAAAGCAGTTCAATTTAGTAGTTTCACTTAAAGAAATAATTTTTCATCAAACTTGCGAGAAGCCTCATTATAATTATAAGTCTGTTAAAATAGATGATTAACATATATTGACTCATCACGCTGGTGAGAAGCTTTATCAATGCCACCAGTGTAGCTATAAAATAGCAAATGTCGCTCAATTAAAATCACATATAACGGCCTGTTACAGAAGTCAGCCTTATTGGCAATATATGGAAGCTTGTTATCAGTTATAATGGTCTTCCTTACCATCAAAAAGCCTGTTCACTATTCTAATTGTCAATACAAATATAATTGCACATATGACTGCCAAGAAGTCTAATTAATGTCCGCATTTTATTTGTGACTTGAGGGAACTATACGTTATAATCAGTGTTTACAATAGTCAATACATTCAATAAACTGTTTCTTTATTATGCCTGTAACAAGCAATAACCACTGTACGATTCTTAGGAAAATTCATGTGTTCATTCCAGATTTTGAACTTTTGTAAAAGTTACATTGTAAGCTAACAGTGTACACACGCTAAAGCAAGACAACTTTAATCAATGGACATTGTTTCATATACCAGACATGCGCAAATGTTCCATTATTTCCTTCCCTATTTGAGTTGGTGAAGGAAAACTTCCAAGCAGTAAAAGATGAAATGTAGAAATGTATAAAAAGTTTTGAGTGTCGAGTAAGTTCAAAATCTTTCAACTTTAATAAAGCTATGTAATTTTCCTCACATATTCCGTTTTAGATTAAATGAAGAAAATCATATGAAAATTAGAAAATCTGTAGTGTTAATTAAATTATTGAGAAAAAATGTCTTCTATTTTAAATACTATCTTTTTAGGGCACGCCCCCTGCCTTGTGAGTGTTAACATCGATAGGATTCGATATAATATCGTTGGTTGCATTACTTTGAGCTAGTAAGTAAAGATCTGATCTGATTTATTTATTTTTTAAATTATTGAGCACACAAAAGCTTTATTATTAAGAATCGTGTATTGGAGATGGTAAGAGAATTTTAGACTTTATTAAGATGCGAGGATTTGATATTTGCCAGCGGCCGCTCTGCCAGTCTATAATAGTGCGTTAGGTTATATCGTTGGTTAGCCATGGGTGGAACTGTTAAGTAATTATTAGTTGTTTTCTTTGGCATGAATAATATTTTTTAATAACTATCATTGCTATGTAGTGGAGCTCTCAAATTATAGTCCAGTTTGAAAAGGTTCACTTCATTTACTTCATAATATAACAGAATCACATAAAGTCAATAATTTTACAGAATGAAATTAATAAAATAAAGTGATGAGAGAAGTGGAAAATTAAATGTAAACATAGGTATCCGATCCCAAAGTTGGAAATTGTCCTAAATGATTTGCTTGATTCCGTTATTCCATTATTTCCAGTTAACATTATTCTTATTAAAATATGTAGATGATCTTCTTGTCTTAAATCCTAATAAAATCCCTGACATCTCATCCGCCTTTCATTCTTACCAACCACGCCTTAATTTTACTGCAGAAATTGAAAATAATAACTCCCTTCCGTTCCTTGACCTCCTGTTAACTATTACTTCATCATAAGAAACCCAGACAACACCATTTCCACTGACTGGTACACCAAACCAACCTACTCAGGCAGACTTATAAATTACCACCCCTAACAT
>NW_027109558.1:24427-24729 GCF_000696795.3 Halyomorpha halys
GAGATAAGGATACTCTAGCGTTCTACAGTGTTCCCGATGTGGGGAACTTCAATTGTTCAATGTGGACATTTCTTCTTTTTTTAGGTTCGGTTACAGTCTCTTTTGGGACCACATTGTGTTCTTGTCGGAAATTGCCGATTATTCCTTAACTTTACTGAAGAGGTCCATGACCGTTATCTATTTAAATCCTTCCAGGAGAAGGTGTCCATTAGAAGGTCTACAAGGGGCGTGTCAGCCGTGGGCGTTTCTTCCTGTATCACTTTTGGTGGGTGCCGGTTATATTTTGTGCTAAGATACACATC
>NW_027109558.1:29764-30019 GCF_000696795.3 Halyomorpha halys
AGGAGTTTTGGCCCCACTAACAATGTCATCCACGCACATGTCGCAGGGTACATATTGCAATGCGAGGGGAAAGTTCGAGGCTTCATCTTCGACCAGCTGTAGAATGAAACGGAGAGCCTGGTAAGTACTTGAACTGACTAACTGTGTTAAGCATTAACTTCTGAATCCATTCCGTTCTGAAAGTATTGTATTCTGAATTAAGAAATTAGGTTTTAAAGAATCCTAATTTAATTGAACACAGTATTAATACATAAT
>NW_027109559.1:0-2818 GCF_000696795.3 Halyomorpha halys
TAAACGTTTGGTAAAACAAAGACTTAAAAAAGGGTAAAGGGAGAGAGAAATGACCAATTCGGTTGCTACTCAAACACTGAGTTTTATTTTTATTTATTTATTTTTTTTATTTTCAAACCTCTTTATTTTTATATATGGTTACAGAATACAAATATATAATACAATACATTATATATATACAAATTTACATGATTTCTTCGAGGCACTGACTTTTATTGAGACCAGCTTGTCTATATATACATTTGAATCAGCTGATCTATTCGATTTCCGCCAGTTTACGAACATTTCTCGTAAACTAAAAAATATTACATAAATATATACAAAGAAAAAGCTACACGTTAAATACAATAAAAGAAAGTAAAAATATTTAACCCCAAGAAAAGAAAAACTAAAAAAATAATCACTATATGTAAAAAAAAAATAAACAACACTTTTTTTTTCGGCCAAGACATCTAGATGTATCTACAGAGAGAAAGAAGGGAAAGGTTTTAAACATCTAAAGTACGCTTGTACTGGATTCATAAAAATATTTTTCGATAATTCCAAATAATACACTCACATAATGTGCCTCGTTTTGAGATTGTATTGTATTTCTTTATCACTCTATCTTGTTAAACGAAAACATTATTATAGTATCAGATAATATTTCAAAAGTTGTTTCAGTTGTAGTATTTTATTTAATTATTTTTAATTTAATGGGAATTTCTATTTAACATAGTCATTTATTTTATTGAAATCAGACGATTTTTTCCCCTGTCTTGAATCATAATTCATCTTATCGAATTTTTAACTAATAACACATGCAAGTAACGATTGTCGATCAATAAGTAGTGTAAAAAAAGTTTTTTTTTTTAATTACTCTTTTTATAAATCTTGATTTTATTATATGTATATAAAAATATTTACAATTGTTTTGTTTTATTTTGTAAATTTTAAGGATTCCCGCTACCAATTAGTTTTTAGCTTTGGAATATTCACTTAAAAGCTTCATTAAAGTTCAACAAGTCCTTTCTACACTCATTAATTTAGTATGGCCGTTTAATGAGGGCGAGCTTGGTGAACGTACATCAATATAAATTTAATTGGTCTGTTACAACTAATTATAAAAAAAAAACATTTCTTTTTAATAAATAAAAATACTACTTAAAAATTACTCTCCATATAGTAAACGAAATAAAATAAATTTTCTAAAGCTAAACTAGGAATACTAAATATTAAGATTTTATAAAACAATAATTGAGATACTCAGGTAGAACGTAATAAAGTTGTGGACACTGCAAAAAGTCTTACTTTCTTAAAATTTTCATACAATTGAAAATTAGTTTTACTAAATTGCTAACTCTAAATAAGAACGATTTAGAAGTTTACGAAAATAAATCTTATTATTAATAAATACATAAATTATACTAAACCAAAAAAACAAAAATGAATGTTATTATTTGTATGCAATTATTTTACTTTAAATAAATGTTTTTGTATGTATTTTTATTGCTGGCCATGTGCTCATTTAGGTTTTACCAAAACTCTGAAGTGTTCCGGTTTTAACCTGTGTCAGAAACACAAATACGCGCCAGTATTGACAAACATATGAAATTATCAACAAATAATTATTGATAATTTCATGATGTTTTTCTCAATTTTACTTACTCTACATCTCAACACATTTTAAACTAGTTGAAAAGAAAACTTTTATCGTTAAGTGATAAAATTGTTTTCATACAATTTTTTTTATATTATTAATGTATGTGTATAGACTTATAGACTTTAGTTACTTAAAAAAACATTCAGAAAGTTTTCGGGATAAAAATGAAAACAAAAAAAAAAAGAAGAAAACAGTCGTTATTTTCAATACGTCTAAAAATTAAATAACAGAAATAATTAATTTATTATAATTTATAAAAAACAAATTGGATATTGAAACTAAGAACTATCGCAGTTAATGACTTTTAAATTCTTCCTCTTTTCATTTTTTTTATTTTAATTAGTTTTCATCAAGATCATTCCTTGTGTTTTCTGTTTTTCCTGATATTCCTATTCTCCACAATTCGAAGCTAGCGTGAGTGGCTAGCCTCAATGTGTCCGTGACATATGACAATTCCATACATGTCAGCCAAAACATTTGTCAGCGAGTTATCGCTTTAGAATTTTGTGACCTTTTAAATATTTTTTTTTTGTTATAAAATGGTTTAGTGCTTTCTATTGAATATGTTTCATTATAGTAAAATAAAATGTCTTTATTTAGTAGAAATTAAGGGAAAAATCAACAATTTATTCTATTTGTCATTGTATAATGTCATCTTAACAACTCCCTCTAAAGGTCACCCCTCTATAACGGCCAAAAAAGGTGCAACTTTAATACATTTGAACCTATCTATTTATTATCTACAATTTTTTAAATTTCAATGTTCCCACTAGTGTGCGTGTCTATAAATGGTTGAGATAAAATGTCCCTAGATTTTTTCTTTTTAAATATTATAAAATCACATTTTTTTTTTTTTTTTTTTGGATTTACTAAGTATCCAAAAGTAGTTTAATTTTTTCTTCTTCATTTTTATGTTAACCCCTTCTTTATTGGCATTTTAACCTCTTAAAGCTAATTTAAGCTTTTTTAACCTCATACAGTTCTAATTTTTTGAAGTTTTGAGATTGAATTATAAGTAGAATGGTACTTTCATTGTATGGATAAGTAGATAAGTTTTTAAAAGAAATTCATATTGGGTACTGTTTGATTCAACTCATCCTGCCGAAATTGACGAATAGTAAAAAAGTATTTAATACTGTTCACCTAATTTAAATACTTTTTTACTTTGTTTACTTT
>NW_027109560.1:0-2944 GCF_000696795.3 Halyomorpha halys
TATATATAATGACTTCTTTGAGACTGGTTTTATCGTTTAAATAAAATAATTTGTATCCAATTTGAGTCTCAAAATACTCTTTATTTGTTCAACGTTTGTCTATCCTCAAGGAAAATCGAAATGTTTATTTACACCTCAAATCCAACAATTAAAAACTTTTTGCAGGATTTTCTGCTCAGGTTAAGAAATTTTGTCAAATCATACTATTTTGTCAGTTTTCCAATATATTTTAATTATAGATCAAATTAACACTTTTAATGTGATAGGTGAGTGACGATAATAGTAATAATAATAATAATCTTTATTTATTCTGGGATTTGATCCCTTTAGAATAATTTACAGGCATCAAAATTAGGCTTAGTGCCTTAGAGTAAATTACAAAAGAGAGAATTTTTTTTTTAAACTTTATTTAATTAATAGATATTACAATCTGCCACACTATGATCACATTCATACTAAAATAAAATAAAATAAGAATGAAAATAAATGAATGAAATAAAAAGTACATAAAAATAAATAAAATTTCTCTTAAAATAATCTGTAATTAAGTTTTAAAATGACCTAGTGTCAAAACAGGTTGATTTGACTAAATTTATTAACCTAGACAGAATGGCCTTTTTCTTAAAATTTTCTAATGTCCGGAATTTTTTTACCCTTATCTTTTGAACTGTATAACTATTAATTTTATGTCTATATTAATTATTATTCTATAACGTTATTGGCAAATAATTCTAGTCTTATTTTTTTAATTTATTTTCTAGGCACTATGGCCGTTCTAGTATATAGTAGACTAACAATCAATCTCATTATCTTAAAAATTCAAATGTTTCAAGTTAATACAGTTTCGATAGAGATATACAAAATGCTTTGTGTTTTTATTAACTTCCCCAAGATCGATATGAGGATGAATCATTCAGGTATTCATAGTTTACTTGTTAAATGAATAATATCAGTCTAGTTCTAAGTTTATATTCATTTATAATATTGGATTGTGTATGTGTTTATGTATATTAAGATACATATTTAATGTTACATTTACATTTTATTTATTTGTTTAAAAATATAAATGATTAAATATAGGCATTTTATTATAAAAAACTGATTTTATAATTTTCAACAAGTCATACGATGCTTTATTTATTTATTTTTATAACTATGAGAGGTATCAATAATATGGTAGAGTTCTGACACCCTTTAGAAGTAAATCTGTCTGACAATATCAATTGTGAGTGTATCGAAGCAACTTCTGAGATGTTTCCATTTTGATTTAGAGTGTTTGTCTTTCCAAAGGAAACAAAGACTGATCTCAAAAACTGAATCCTATCTACTTTAGATCGTTCAGTGTATTTGGAACCTTTCTTTGAAATGCATAGCTATCTACTTACAATGCTACAAGATATTTTTCCTTTATTCAGTAAAACCAGTCTCTCTTCCACTTTTTGGTTGGATGGCATTTATTAAATCTATACATCACCTTGAAAAAAAAAGTTATATATCAAACTACATTAACTATATCGAATCTGAAAAAACAGATTAAAATAAATTAGTAATGCAGTTTATATTCTATCAATGGATTAGCTTCATAATATCATTATAATACAATAAAATTCATCAGGTACCGGATATTTGGAAATCCCTAATTTTTTTTAAAAGAATATTTTTACAAATGTTAACATTCATTTACTAAACGAATAAATGTTTTTATCATATGCGTGTGCATTTCACATGAATTTACACATTTTTAATTCGTTTAAATCGAAATAAGAAATATATAGTTACAGTAAACCAGAATTTTTATTTTTTATATACTATTCCAGGCTAAAGTTTTTTTGTTTTTTTTATCAAAATATTAAGCTAATAAAAAAATATTGATGAGTTTTTTTAAGGAAACTATTTGAAATATAATAAATTTTATAAATTACAGTCATTACACCAAAGTAACGAAATAAAAGATAATGTGTTGAAAAACAGTTCAATTGAAAAAAAATTAGAAAGATACTACAATAATAACTGAAAAAAAGTGAAGATGAATTGTTAAAGGGGTTGATTTTTCTAGAAATCAATCTTTATAAAATTATTTACAATCCCTGAAAAGTTTATAAAAATAATA
The DNA here is from genome assembly GCF_000696795.3 of Halyomorpha halys. Lineage (NCBI taxonomy): Eukaryota > Metazoa > Arthropoda > Insecta > Hemiptera > Pentatomidae > Halyomorpha > Halyomorpha halys. The sequence goes on from NW_027109560.1 coordinate 2,111, forward strand.
ATTTAAAACATATGTATTTATATTTTAAAATATTATTAAAGGGGAAAAAGTCGTTTTTATTTGAGATTAAAAATAAAAATTGAACGTTGGTTCCAGGTTTTCCTGTTTTTCTCAGACCCGTCCGGATCTTCAAAGTGTATTCTCAAATTAAATTCGTGTTTGTCTTTTTAAAATCGTATTATTAAATGAAATTTAACTTGGAATTCCCTAATTGACCATATTTTACAAAAGTCTTGGATCATTTTGTAAAAATAAATCCAAATCGCGTTCGTAGTCAGGTCGTACTCTCACTGAAATTGTCTGAGAGAGCTTTAATGGCGAATTTTCAAGAAAAGCCCTTTTTAATTAATTTCAATATTATTTTATATATAATTTTCTTCCTTAACCGAGTACATCTTTTCTTTTTTTTCCTCTTTTCGAAAAACTGGAAATTATATTAAAATATACAATAATTTTTTTTTAAAATTTATTTATTGGTATTTAAAATTGTACATTATAATACATTTAGTAAAGTTTATCTCAGTTAAATTGGAGTGTCACAGGCTTGTAGAGAAACTAGCCATTGGTAGCACTCTAATGACGTGTTACATTAGCAACTCTCGTGGCCATCTTCTTTTCAGGTGCCTCAGAGGATTGTCAGGAATGGGAAGCAAGGTTAGGAACTAGTGGGTTTGGGTAATATAAAATATAAATAGTAAAAGTGTTAAATAAAATAGCAATATATACACATATAGCTTTATTATATTATTGAATTATTATTCAGTTAAAATATTTAAAAAAATAAACTCAACAATTATCAAGAAGAATATAACTATATGGATACATTAAAATACA
>NW_027109560.1:7615-15506 GCF_000696795.3 Halyomorpha halys
AAAAAAAAAAAAAATAATTCCTCAAATAAATACCCCTTTGCTTAATTCTGATTATACTATAGAGTGAAGAATTTGAGGTGACTGCATTACGGTATATTCGACATTACTGATTTTAATTTGCAATTTTTAAAAAAAAATATATTCGTTTCGTTCAGTATTTATCATAAACAGACATTTCTCCGGCAGAAAAAAAAAAAAAAAAGCATAGGCAATAAATCTGCATATATTGATGGATTTCTAGGAGAAGGATATCCTTTCCTGAACCACTCGCCCTAACCCACTTATATTAATCCGCGAGGGAAGCTGATTATTTGTTCTGAGTAGAGGCGATGTAGCACAATATTTGGCTTGAGAAATTAGGCAAATATTGGTTCTGCCAGTAGGCCTCATTCGGCTCTCTTATTATAAACTACATGATAGTTTCACCAAAGTGCTAACCTTATTGTATAGGAAATATTTGGAATGTAGCCCTGAAATATTTATAATTATATTGTTTTTTTTATTTAAATTATAATATTGTGAATACAATAATTAATCCTTGTTCTAGGTACGGTCCATGCCCGTGTCGCACTATTGTTTAAATAAAATAATTTGGATCCAATTTAACTCTCCAACACTCTTTATTATCACATTAAATTCAAAGATTCGGCAAACCTGGTCATCCTCAAGGATAATCTTTTTTTTTTAATCATTTATTTATTTTTATTTACAACTGTATAACATATATACAACAAGTAAATTTGCTGTAGGTGAGATAGTGACACGATACATATGGAGAATCTACTCATTGATAGAACTCCAATAACATTTCTAGAAGAGAAGATCCTGAGGCCATCTTCTTTTCAGACGCCTAGGAGGATTATTAGGTAATGAAGGAGAAGCCAGGTTAGAAACAAGTGGATTTGGGTGGTTGGGAAGTTTTCCATGGAAGGAATGGTATCTGGTTCTGGACAAATCGGCAACATATGGGACATTGAGATCATGATGGATAACTTGATTTGTGACAAAGTAAGGAGCATTAAGGATTTTGGACTGTAAGGATTGGATTCGGGAGGAATTTGATGGTTTAGTGGAGTCCCAAAGCTCAGCTCCGTATGTCCAGATAGGCCTTATAATAGTCATGTAGATCAGTCTTTTTTAATGGATTGGCAATTTAGACCGTTTGTCTAGTAAATTTTGTAATAGTCTAAATCGATGAGCAGTTTCCTGTCTTAAGGTTAATTTTAAATATTAATCAATTAATTAATTTAATATCCAAAATAGTCTCAACACTATATATTTATTTATTTGTCCTACGTTTCGGCCCTTCCAGCCATCCTCAGGGACATCTAAACATTTAACAGCTTATATTACAACTTCACTTTTAAACATTTACAATAACATTATTACTTATTATATAATATAACATACCTTCAACATAAATTTCCTCTCACATTAATTGTTTTCTCCTTGCAGGCTATTTTGCCCAGGTCAATATCTTTATTTAAGTCAAAAACCTATTCCAAAACAGTCCATTATTAAAAGTCATACTTATTATTAATAAGCTTACCATATTAATATATTAATTTTAATACAAGGCAGACCTGATGTGGGTGGTAGGTTATAAAAGGTTTGTTATATGGTGTGGGTTTTTATAGTGTGGACAATATTATAGAATAGATAAGTGAATGGTTTTTAAAATTTAAATAGAAAGGTAACTAGACTTAAGCTTGGTAAGCTTATTAATAATAAGTATGACTTTTAATAATGGACTGTTTTGGAATAGGTTTTTGACTTAAATAAAGATATTGACCTGGGCAAAATAGCCTGCAAGGAGAAAACAATTAATGTGAGAGGAAATTTATGTTGAAGGTATGTTATATTATATAATAAGTAATAATGTTATTGTAAATGTTTAAAAGTGAAGTTGTAATATAAGCTGTTAAATGTTTAGATGTCCCTGAGGATGGCTGGAAGGGCCGAAACGTAGGACAAATAAATAAATATATAGTGTTGAGACTATTTTGGATATTAAATTAATTAATTGATAAATATTACCTGGTCTCGAATAATTTTGAAATAATATAATTAAATTTAAATATTAATTTACACCTTACATCCAAAATTTAAAGAATTTTAGCAAGCTATTCTGTCCAGGTCAATAAATATAGTCAAATAAACCTATTTTTTCAATTTTCTATTATAGTTTTTATAACTCGGAAAAAAATTAACACACCAGCCTCTTTTTGTCTCTAACACTACACATTTTTCGAGAGCATTCGAGAAAAATTCGGTTTCTTACATTTTCGAATACAAACAAGCAGTCAATATTTCAAACCTTCTTAATGACGTATTGCACGATATATATCGTCCACATAAATTTTTCAAGTTAATTTTTTCGTAAATGTACATTACTTGTACTTTTCGTAAACTTGCTTTATCTATCATACCCAGCATCAAAAATCCAATATAAGCTCTCATTTTATTTCTAGAGGCGTTCTGTTGTTAGAAACATTTGTGTCGTTCATTTTTTCACTACGTATTATTGAGAGTATTACATTTGTGTAATGTACAGTCACTCCAATTTTTTGGTTTGAAATGAGTAGAGACAATATATCAGCCAGTGACCATATTAACCCGGCACTTGATCAAAAGTTCGAATCTCTTAGCTCATAATAAGTAATCGGACCAAGTGAAGGATTAATAGCGTAGGGTTTCAGACTACGCCTGAAACTCTGTAAACTCTGTAACTATAGAGTTACAGGATTGGCCTTTGTTTTTTTTGCCAAAATAAAATTCAGGCTCTCATGGTTGGTCCATTGGATCCTGTACTACTCCATCTTGGGGAACCCTCACTGAGCCTGGAATAAGCACATCACTGTTGGTTTAATTACTTGCTGCCACTTGTCCATGAGTTCATTGTCAGATACTCACAACATATTTTCAGAAGATGTATCCGGATCCTGATTGGAAACTATAATGACATTTTGGTGAAGAAGAGGTGAGTGAAAAAAGGAAGTCATCATCATCGTCAGTTTCACATGGAGGGGATGGTCCACCTTCAAAAATCAAAAGGAGAACTCTTTTTGCAAAGTCATGGTCATCTGGGTGATAAAAGTCAGACACCGTGACACCACTGCAAGAAGGATGCAAACCGTTGTGGGTTTATACTAAAGTGAAATGAACAGTAAAAATAAAACAGTAAATAGTGAAATAAAACAGTCGTAAACGGGATTGCTGAATTATAGATGACCAGAATTTGCTCGTCTTAAATGACTTCTGGTCTATTTTTACTTCTTTAGGTTATTAGAATTGTAGAGTAATGAAAACTAAGAGAATGAACTGGTCGAGCACTCTGCAAGAGAAGCACTCGCGCTTCCGGGACGGGATGAAGCAATTTTAACTCCATCAGAAATGAGGAAACCCCTCGGAAAGGAAATAAAAGATAAATGGAAATCTTTGTGAAATGAAAGCCCAAGGAGTAAACTAAAAATTATTATAAAGGACTTCAAGCCCTGTGGTACCTCCAATGCCGTAGAGGGGAAGGCGTACTGATCTGGTTGAGAATTGGTCACACGAGGCTCACCCAATCCTATCTTATTTTTAAAAAAAAACATTTCCAATCTGTCGGTATTGCAATAACAATTTGACAATTAGCTATAGTTTTTAAGAATGCTCATATTTCACATCATACCTCAATAGCTTAGGATTAACCCCGGATGTTTCAAAAACCCTCGGAGATGATGATAAAACAATACAATTAGTATTACAGAAAAAAGACAAACATATAATTAAATAATAATAAGATTTAAAAAATAAAAAATAAAATAAAATTTAACAAATCTAAGAAAAATTAAGGTACAAATGGCGTTTTTGCGATTATATTGCTATATTCCTATATATTTCTGTCATAGTTTGACAAGATAAAAATGTTTAATTTTTAAAAAGAGGAATATTATTATTTTATATTGGTATATTTTTATCATTTATCCTACTGGAAAATTCTTTGAGATTCGTGACAATTTAAGGCCATTTTCCTGAATTGACCCTGATAACGTGTTTTCATTTTTTAAAAAATAATTAAAATAAATAAGGGAAGAATTTCTGTAATTGTAAACATTTTTATCATTATGCAATCCGCATTCGATTTAATGAATGATGAGAAAAAACGGTAAGCATAACTAACATTACTGTGAGGCAAATGAGGGTTGAAAATCACGTACTGTATTTTTGGTACGCAATTACCTCGTCCCTGCCTAAAATAATTAGAAAATAGAAAGATTTAATGGTGTTCTGACCAGCGAAATTCCATATGAAATTGGAACAGAGCTAAAACACAACAATGATATCAAAGTCAAAGTTATCTGTGACATGGAAGTGTAACCAGACGATTCAGAAACAAACGTAAAAAAAAAAAGCACTCATTGAGATGGTCGAGTGGTCGAGGAGATAAGTGAATAAACTCATTACTGGTCCCAAAAATGACAGCTTTGGCACGGGCAAGGCATCGCGATATATGGCCCATGTGTCGTTGGCAGCGCGCCACACCCATAGCGGACACTCTTTGGTCACTTCGCACTGTGGCAACTTTCGGTAATATATGGTTCTGTTCAGGGAATCAATTTCAATTGAAATTTCGATATCATCGCAACAGATACTGGGGGGGAGGGGACTGGGGCTAGCTGACATAACGTTTCCGATTTAAGAAATGTTTAACAGCCAATTTAACATTTAAAAAAAAATATCAGAAGATCGTTGATTGACCGTTAATAATTAAGGAAGAAGGTCCAGGTGTGGTAAACAAGTAATGAATACATAACAAAACTAATTATTATAGTCATAGTATCAACTAAAAGGCTTAAATATATGTTAGGTAAAATAAAAAAAACTAATTTTTTAATAAAGACATATTGAATGGAAAAACAGTCAAACTCACATAAAAACAAATCTTTAATTGATGCGGTGTTCGTCATTCTCGTTACCCTAAACGAATTACTTTGTTAAATATTAAGTTTTCTTGAATTGAATTGAACCACATAACTAGGGTTTCCTAGTAAACTCACCCGATTAGTAAAATGCTCAATGGTGAGCACAACCTGCCAAGTAAAATCCTGAGGATTATCAAAGTCTTTTGAAGTGGAATGTAGCCTAAGACAGGGTGACCCAATAGCTCCTCTCCTGTTTAGTATCGCTCTACAAGTAAACATAAATAGAGCAAATATAAATCAGGAAAGAACAGTATTCATAAAGATGACCCAAGTTCTGGCCTATGCGGACGACGTCTTCATCATCGGTAGATCCCTGCAGAGAATTAGAACAGCTTTCGAAGCAAAGAGGAAAAACCAAGATTATGCCGTTGGGTAAGAAGCCTCTGGACCAGAGGCAGAGTCGCCTTGTAATGGGCTCCTATTATTTTGAAGAGGTAAGAAGTTTTTCTTACCTTGGCTCTATTATCAATGAGAACCAGCATGAAGAAGAAGAAGTTAAAAGCAGAATTGCTGCTGGAAATAGAGCCTATTTCTCCCTTGTAAGACTAATCAAAAGCAAACTTGTTAGCCGTACCACCAATTTCACCCTGTACAAAACGCTGATAAGGCCAGTCGTCACATACGGTGGAGAAACTTAAACCCTGAGCAATAAAAGCATTAACCTGCTAGGCAGGTTTGAAAGAGTAATTCTGAGAAGAATCTTATGGCCCGTATGCGAGAATGGTAATTGGCGAAGAAGGAAATATGGTAAACCTTTTGGGGTCTATAAAGAATGTAGCATCTATTCCTACATAAGGATACAGAGGCTTAAATGGCTTGGCCATGTAATGAGGATGAGCTAGGAAAGAGTGGCTCATACCTCATCCTCCTACAGTTACGTTACGAATGGTGTGCTGCAACATGGTAGGTCGGAGGGCCGACGTAGGGATGCTGTGAGGTGGGATCTGCGACAACTGAGGTTCCCAGTTACCCCTACAGAAGACAGAGAAAGATGGTTGGCGGCCGTTGAGCAGGCTAAGGCCATGCGCCTGTTGTGCCAGCAAAAGAAGAAGATATAATACTTCTATAGTACTACCGTTATTCCCAAAAAATGTATTCGTAACCTAGAAAAAATATTATTCCTTAATATTATTAAGAATCATAAGAAAAAAATATGGTGCAATTCGCACATTTCACAACGCTCACCTACTATCCTACTTTGGTCAGAAATTAACAACAAAATTTTCCACAAAATTGACCTACAACAAGTGCCACTTAATTTTTCACACTTTCTTGATTCTCCAAAAAGACCCCGAGGATTTTTATTAAGAAAACTACTAATTGATAACCAACTTTGCAGGGCTTCGAAAGGACTAATTGGAAAAAAACAAATACAAACATTATTACATTGTTTTCTTTATTTAGGCCAGCAAAATGGGACGAAACGTTGGTTAACAATTAATAGTTTTCTTTTACTATTTTGATACCTTTATAGGCCGCCACCCGAACCGTCTTCCTAAAATCTATTTCATACGGTCAACTATCTTCTTCTACAATAATTTTTCTTTTTCTTTTCTTCCCAATCTGTATTATTTTATATTAGTTTCTTTTTTATTTAATATTTTCTTCTCTGACCTCTGTACTTAAGAAGTAAAATGACTTTGACCTCTCATAGCTACTCTTTTACATTAAATATTACTTTTCATTTATCTCATATTTTCACCTCATATTTAAATTTATAGCATTGCATTTACTGTCAATTTATTATACGAATCTTAAATAAAATATGAACACCTCTGTACCTTTCTTCAAATTTATATAATTGATTTCAACACCTTCAGCAAGTTGTTACTATTTGTATGCTCTGTACACCGAATTCTTTCTGTTCTCATTGATTTATTGTACTAATAATGAGTTCCTTAAGCCATGATTATTCTTTAAGAATATCTACTCTTAACAAAGAAGAAAAATCTTTATATTACATCGATAATTAACTTAGTTTACTTCTCATTCGTTGACTATGACTAAATGATCGAGGAAGATTGTGCAGGAGCGTTGACAAAGGCCTCTACAATTCCAATGGCCTAAAAAAGAGAAAATATACCAGACGTCATTTAAGAGGAGCAAATTCAGATCATATATAATTCACCAATCCCATTCACGTTCGTTTTATTTAAATATAAGTACTTAGGTAGGAACAGATTCTGACCTTAGGAACTGGGTTACTAGAATTTGGAAGTCCTCAATCTCAGAATCGAAAGTCTGGGAGAATCAAAACTTGCCTCAAGAAGACCTTCGAAAGCCCCCCCCCCCTTTATTAGCGAGTAAGCGGAACCTAAGAATTCTTTCCTAGAGAAAGCCAATCATGACAGCAAAGAAGTGGACTCACTGACGAGACGAGACTTGCCCTTAACAGTTGGGATGGTCTACTCCAAACTCCTTTTTACGGTCTACTATTCCTAAGGTCAGAAACGGTTAAATTAAATTCCGAGTACTTGCATTTTGGTAAAATGGTCGTCAAAAGGACTCGTAAATTCGATTTGTATTTGCTCGTCTTCAATTTTTGGGGTTCATGTACTTGTATTTGGTCCTTAGAATTGTAGAGTAATAAAAACTGTGTTGATTGTAGATTGAACTTGAATATTATCAAAGTTTGTGAAAAGTAAATATTTTTACTATATAATCTTGGCCTAAGTGACTTATTATCCCCCCCCCCAAAAAAAAAGATAAAGAGAGAAGAGAGGAGAATTCGATGTAAATTGTTTTGTTTTTTTTTAATTATTTATTTAATGTAATTTACAACTGTACAAAATAACACAATAGGTAAATATGTAGTATATTTCACATACACTTGAAAATCTTGGGAAGGAACCACCCATTGGTGGTACTTCAAACATTAATTTAAATTAGAAGGTCCCGTGGCCATCTTCTTTTCAGACGCCTCG
>NW_027109560.1:20636-21994 GCF_000696795.3 Halyomorpha halys
AAAAAAAAAAAGGGAATAAATTGAAAATATTGTATTTAGTCTGTAGACTGATATTAATTGTAAAATAATAATGTGTGGGAAAAAAAATGTTATCTTTCTATTATATGTATCATATCAAAAAAAATGTAATTTATAAATTTGTATATGTCCAGTCACGGATTGATCAGTATGCTGTGTAATGTAGCAACCCGATGTATTTGGGCAGCATGATTGAATAAATTTCTTTCTCTGTGTATATATTCTTGTTATGAAGCATTCAATTTTTCAACTTCTTAAAACTACGTTAATTTTATGTTTTAGAAGAATTATACAATTCGCTATAGAGAAAGAATATTAAAACAATATTCTTCCAAGCATAAGTCATTTTTCGCTTTCAAATCCCTAACAATTCACAGAATGTCCTTCCGCTCTGCTTTTTAATTGTGTATTTACAAAACACTAACAAGTAATTAGTAAATGTAGAAAATCTTTAAGATGTTTGATGAAAAATACAAAAGTATGTTCATACTGATCAGACAAATTGATTTTTTGTTTAATTTTTATTTAAAATAATATAAATAGGTAATATAATATATTAAAAAATGTACAACTATGCATGGCTAAAGAATGAAAAGCTAGAGGCGGACTGGGAATCAAAATTAAAATAACACTGAATGTTCTCTATAACAAGCTTATTTTAGAGAAATATTTTCATAGTTTCTCAAAGCCACTGGTTAATTCTATTCCAAGAATATTTTTCATACGTGATTACTTGTTTCTTTTTTTTTAAGGTTGAATTTGATCCTTCATATGTTATTTAAGGCATTTCTTCCCATTAGATAAATATGGAACAAATTATAAAAATAAGAAAAAAACTTAATAAAATTAATTAATATTGCAATACATAGCCTATATGCGGGGAATATGAGAAATTAAGTTCAAACATTAAATGTTATAGAACAAATATCAAAATTTAGCCTGAAGAGAGCAAAACGTACAATTTTAAGCAGAAAAAAACTCAAAAAGAGTAAATTCGTAGAGAAATTCCAAAATGTGAAATTGTATGTAATTAAAAAAAAAATCGTTATCGTGATTCAAATTTCTGCGGTGCAAATGCAATTGCTTGAAAATCCGGTCTTTAGTTATGAAAACTTGCTCAGCCTCCACTGGCTCATTACCAGTGATGCGGCGAGAGGGATGCGCTGGGATCTCTTGAGCTCTGTTCTACCCATCACACGTGGGGAATAGAGTGGGCTCAGGGGCCTCAGGTCGATTGTGTAAATATGGTATATATTATTTTATCATTATGTTATTTTATTTTTCATACAGATAGTTTGATTATGCTCATCTTGTCTATTCTTTTGTTAGTATATATTTTA
>NW_027109560.1:22044-22555 GCF_000696795.3 Halyomorpha halys
ATTTGATGGTTTGGTGGAGCCCCAGAGCTCAATTCCATATGTCCAAATTGGTCTGATTATTGTAGTGTATACTAATATTTTGTTGTGAATGGGAACTTTAGAGCGTTTGTCAAGTAAGTGTTGTTGAAGTAAAAAAAAAAAAAGGTAACAAAAAGCTGTGGATGGAACTGGATTCAATCATCGAAAACATTTGGGATCTAATTTTGTTGCCAAACCGACAAAGGAAATGATAATACTAGAGAACGAATTTTCTTGCAGTAAAAATCCGAAAAACGTGAAAAATCGTGCAGTAAGAACTCAAAATCTTTATTAAAAAAATCCTAAATTCTGAAATAATCAACTTTATTGTTGATCTATCCATCAGTGTAGTTTAGCACTGATTAAAAACCTAAAATTTGTCCATGATTGAAGAGCCATTAGGAAGCTAATCTAAGGGGTAGTTTTAGGAAAGACGATCCCCATTGAAGATGTTTTTCCTCGTCCACCGAAAGCCCAAAGCAGCATCACGGGG
>NW_027109560.1:22730-23735 GCF_000696795.3 Halyomorpha halys
ATTTTAGTTTGTATGAGATTATTCATCACTATTACCTATTGCCCACAACTGTGTGGCAGATTGTAATATCTATCAATAAATAAATCTATCAATCTAAAAAAAAAAAGGTTATGAAAAATCAGTTTTTACATTTACTCATATATGACTTACACAGTTAAGTGGAATATTTAGATCAATCAATTTTTCGTCGCAAAGTAAAGTTGTAAATGAAATTTATTTACAATATTTTTCGTACCGGAAATATTTTTTTGGAAATTAATTAATATACTTTGACTAAACCATTTACTCTATGTAAATGCAATGCGTTGTAAACGAGGTCACACGGTTGATTTAAGACTAGCTGCAGGATCTAGCTTCCTCCCATGAAGTATGGACTCCACGTCTTATGCCCACATCTAGCATCCTACGCCTCCACATCCTGCCTTGCGGTTGTAAGGTAAATGAGCTCGTCTTAATCTAAGGTTGAGTCATCTCCTTTTGCTCCATTTTGTAACACATAAACAGTATGTATTTACATATTTCTGAGAGTTCAATGTGCTAGCTAATTTTTGTTGAACTCATATGCCAGTAATTAATTATATCAATATTTTTATTTGACTTCCCGTCTTACGAAATGTAATCCTTATATAATGTAATCCAAATCATTATAATATAGATAGACGTAGTAAACCCGAAGGTTCGAAGCTGATACCAACAACCGTTTACAACATAGATGATTATTAAATATTATGCCATTTTGATTCGTTTATGAACATTGCGAATAATAAATAATATGTGATATGGGAAAAAATAAGTTTAATTAAAACCTATAGTTTGTTTTTAATTAAAAAATATCAAAATTTATTACCTAAATTTTATTTTGTATACACATTTATTTTACGTAATAAATCTTCGATGGACTTGAAAAGATTTATTTAAAACTTTTTTTTTCTAGTTCTAACATTTGTGCTAAAAAAAATTTTCATATTATTTTTTTATAAAATGCTGGGAGGAGGGAGGGAGGGA
>NW_027109560.1:25101-26600 GCF_000696795.3 Halyomorpha halys
TGATTTGTCTTTCTGAATTAATTCTTTTGACTATCTCAACATAATCAATGAACAAAACTTAAATTCCCGTCAAAAGAGATAATAAAAACAATTAAATATACCTTTTTTTATATATATATATATATTTTTTTGTCGACTATAAGAATTTGAAGTGAAATACAGTACGTAATGTATATAAGGAACTATAAACGATTAGGAAATGTGGCTTTCGGCTATGGACATTATATTTTAGGTTAAAAATCTCATCCAATCACACATTTGTCGGTCAGATATTGTTTAATACTCAAGAATACAAAAAAGGGTGAGACTTAGATTTTATAATGAAATTTCAATCCGTCTGATCCGTTTTAGTTTTTCAATTAAATGTTGCATCATCAATGTAAAATATAAATTCTGTTTCATTGTAGCCAATAGTCTAAAGGTCAGCAGTAACTCCAATAAAGCAGTCCCAGTTTATTGGCCGGTTGACGACTTGGCTTGGGCTAAAGTGACTTAGAAGACGGACAATGACCGTCTTCTCTTCCTTTTGCCAGGATGACAAAGAAAACTTCCTCCGAAGGGAATTTCATCGCCAACAGCAACAACTTTTCCTGGCGGAAAAGATATATAGTTGGTTTAATGTATTCTGTTACAGCTCAACTAGAGGGCAGAAAGAGAAACAAAAACTAACGGATAGTTGGAAGAGGGGTACAATTATGCAAGTTGGTCGAGTTTCTTATCTTTAGTCCTCGGCTGGACGCTGCTAAGGAGCCAAGTTTAGTCCTACTTTCATAGCTGAAGGGTTTGGAAAGGAGTATGGGGTCGCTGCTACTGCTATCGCGGATCAGTTATAACATTATATATTATCAATGATTACTTGTCGGACGGACTATTTTAGTTAATTTTGTCTATGTTAGACAAAATTCTTCATTTCGTTAAGAGGTCAGGATAAATTTATAATATATTTTCACATATTAAAATATAATTTATTAAATAACCAAATATACTGACATTTATATAAATAATTTGGAAAAGAAAAACAATGAAATCTGTACCGCAACAACTCATGAATGGTTGGTCAGGTTTTTCAACAGAAAATTATAGCTAGTAGGTTGGTCGTTGTACGACATCAATTTTTCATGCCGTTTTTCAATTTCAGGCGCTTTTTAAATATTGCTCGATTAAACTATCTTAAAGTCTCCTCTTCCCGTTTTAAGCTAATATTTCAAAACTGATAAAGGACCGTCGCTCCCCGGGGGCTTAGCGTGGCGGGTCCGGCGTGGAAGGATTGCCTTTTTTTGTGTTATGATCTACTCCTGTGAGATTTTGACATGTCGTATATCGACCAACCTACTTGCTATAATTTTCTGTTTAAAAAGTCAGATAAGTAAGGCTACCATGGAGGGCGGGAGTGGGGGGGGTTTGATACCGTTTTCAATTTCAGGCGCTTTTTTTAGTATTGCTCGATTAAACTATCTTAAAGTCCCCTCTTCCCGTTTTAATCTATTATTTCAAAAGTG
>NW_027109560.1:27140-38062 GCF_000696795.3 Halyomorpha halys
CCCCTCTTCCCGTTTTAATCTATTATTTCAAAAGTGATATAGGACTGTCGCTCACCGGGGTATTAGTGAGGCGGGTCCTGGAAAGGATTTCCTTTTTTTTTTGTATTATGATCCCCTCTTGTGAGATTGTGACATGTCGTACATCGACCAACCTGTACTTTGTAAAGAAACACTGTTACTAGACCAACGGTTGTGTAAGGAGGTGATTTTGTTAGAATCGCGCTTGACCGCCAGTTATTTACCAAATTAAGGGTACCCACTTTATGAGGCTGGGTGGACCTTGGAAAGCTCCCGAATCCACAGGGCTGATTACTCTGACTACTCGCTCCTATATAAATACTAAACTCATTTATAATTCATATTTATGTAGTTATAATTTTTAGAATGTTTTCAGCTCCTTAGAATCCAAGTTATCATCGGTTTTTTGTTTCTCAATTAATTTTTTACTGATATTCCTGATAAGGTTTACTTACACATTAATAAAGACCCCAAGGCACTAAAAGCTACATATGCCAGATTCTCAATTCCAATACTAAGGTATTTAAATTTCAAGAGCAGCTATTTAAAATACGAAAGGATGAAATCTTAATACACTAAATTTTCCTTCGAGAAGATGTATAGTAAAAACTTAGGTTTATTAACTTCTCGAAAATCTTGAATTCTTACAAAAAAATATTCGTTAATTTATTTAAATTTTGTAAAAAATATTTATTATAAACTTGAAAAATACTATAAAGCTCTCCTCTTTTTCGGATTGGCAAATCAATTTGTTTTCTTTGAAAATAAATTATTTCGTTAAAAAGCTAAAACTCAATTAACAAAATATATTATAATAAAATATGTATATGTTATGAATTCGATATTAAATTACGTAGTCACTGTAAAACTTTCTAAAATATGAAAATAATTTATACAAATAATTATTATTAATATAAATTAACATTAGATAATAGTTTCTTATAAATATATTGTTTATTGAGAACAAATTCTTTAACATTGAAGAATATTCTTATGACATAGAAGATTTTTTTATTGATGAGTCGTTTACTACTTTAAAAAACGATCTTTTTACTTTCTGTTGTAAGGTAAGACTATAATAATAATTTATTTATTTTTCTTAACAAAAACATTACCAAAGAGCTGATTAATATCTTCGAAACGTTACATTGAGCTCAGGGGTTAGCTAATCTAATTTCCGATCTTTTTTTTTACTAATAATAATGTATTACTTATAATTAGTATTTAATTATTATTATTTATTTTATTTTTACTAATTTCACAATATGTTTTTCTTTCTTCTCATACCTGACTCTCATAATTACTAATTTATTTATCCACTGGAAAGTGATAAATGTTAGGCATACAAACACGATACTGAATGCGAAATTCTGATAAAAGAAGAAGGGTCCGAAGCATTTAAAGTTATAACAGACATGAAATAGAGATATGGTTTCTTGCCCTTTCTTTTTACACCAAATCGTCATCAAAACTTATTACGTATAACATAGGTAGAAAAATATGATTCATGACGGAAATGAAAATTAATTTTTACTGCCACCATAACTTAAAGAACTTAAAAGTTAATAGCTTAAAAAAATGAATGAAAACGATTGAGGGAAGTGATAGAGATGAAACATTTTATTAAAAAACACTACAATTTACCACTGTCAAGAAAAATAGGTCTGTAAATATATTATTTATATATATATATATATATATATATATATATATATCTTCTTCTTCTGGCACGACAGACAGTAGAGGTCCAAGGCCTCGCGATCGCGCGATGTACAATGGAAATACAACGCGCGTCTCTTGACGAGGTTTTCATAGGATGGGTCCGTCACTCCCACGCCTATTTTTGTGAGTGCCACCCATTGGCTAACGGCACCCAAAATCCCCTGAGGGGGGCTGTGAGTAAGTACTTTTAATTATTTGCTTGAAAAAATAATTAATAATAAGGGGGGTGGGTCTTGAGGATCAGTCAACAATAGAACTTCATTTAGGCGACTTCTGCAATTTAATTGTTTGTATAGTCATGCCAATTGCCTATTACAGTGTGTTCTATATTGTAATCCAACTAACGCCATACTTGGAACAGAACTGTTCTCAGTTCTGAAGTCTCAGTTCAGTGGTATTTTTCAAAATATCATAAAAACTACTATTCCCACGAGGATGAACGTCATATATTACTATATAGTACATTGAACTAGCTTTAATTTGAGTGATAGCAGGCGTCTGTACGTCTTATAGTTCCTGAGATATATTTTTATATAAATCAAAAATTTGTTCCGACAACAAGAAATCAACAATTTGTGAATTTAGTTTGTCGAATATTATGAAAACTACTACTCCTACGAAGATGGACATTATAAACTACTTTATAGTATATTAAACTAGTTTCTATTTGAGTTCTAATAGACATCTCAACGTCGAATAGTTTTTATATACATATTTCTCAAACTAAATTCACTAACTACTGATTTTGCAATTCAAAAAGCTATTATCTCGGGTAATATTGTGACTTAAATAGTTCTATTAGGGCTCATGTTTTAGCAAATTAACACTACTTTAAATGATTTTCTCTTAGGTTTTCTAGTGTTGTTGTTAGTTTTAAAGATATAAAGCTCCGAATGAAAATTTAATTTGTTTAACGTTTTTAAACAAGTAATTTTTATTCCTCCTACCTATACTTGGCAGACTCAATTAATTACGACTGGTAATTATATATAGTTTTCATTAAAGTCATAAAAATTTGGGGAGAAATAAATGGCTACTTCTCCTGTACTATAGTGGAGTCGGATATGCCGACCTGAACATTCCTAACAACCTATTTAAAAATTTCTGGTTCGCAGCTAGAACATAATGAATAATATAATATTCGGTTATGAAATTTCTTCATAAAACAAATCCTAAAGGCGAGATCCGTACATTCTTTCCATAAAGGGATGGTTGTGGGTGCTTTGGAATCCAAGGGAGTGGGCATATCAAAAACTGCCGCTCTGGCATCCCAAGCGTATTCCTATTCAGCGACCCCATCACGCACCCCGCCTAACTTTCACCAAAATATATTGGAGTTTGCTTCATCCCATTCTAGTCGACTCGTTGTACCATGGATCTCAACCGTAAATGTCCGAGTAATCCAAGAGAAGAGAGTTGTAGCAAATCTAGAGTTGGTTAATAAACAGTTTCTCTGACGTTTTACTGCTTACAATTTAAACACATTATGTATACCATAAAGCTCATGAGATGTATTTTCATACTTATTTCTTTTGACTTTTCGACCCTTATCAGTAATTATTAAAAATAAAGGTAATCGTTTTTGAATATTTTTATTAAATCAATACAATTAGGATAATTTATTTTCATTTGTAACAGTGAAAACATTCCTTTTCTCTATACATATTTATTTTATTGTTTATATCCATTAACGTATTTTACATTTACTGTATGATGTTTATGAAATTGAATTTTGGATTTTTTTTTTTTAATAATTTATTTATTGATATTTACAACTGTATACATATATACACATCAAGTAAATTTACTGTAAGTGATATTATGACATGATAAAAACATGTGGAGAATCTAACCATTGATAGAACTCCAAAAACATTTCTAAAGGAGAAGATCTCGAGGCCATCTTCTTATCAGACGTCTAGGAGGATTATTAGGCAGTGGAGGAGAAGCCAGGTTAGAAACGAGTTGGTTTGGGTGGTTGGAAAGTTTTCGAAATTTTAAACCAATTATTTAGGTTTGAATGGTGAGTTTCTCAAAAAAACCATTTCATTTGCAATAACTACTTTTTCAAATAAAAAATATTCAAGTTTCAATAATTTTTAAACAATTAAATTATACTAAATTGTATACATAAATTATAGACTGTATTTTTTAAAATATAAAGGAGATAATAGAATTTAAAGATGTATTTTTTTTTTTAGTTGTCCAATTGAAAATTAAACAGAATATGCAGTATATATAGCAGATGGTAGGGGGTGCGGTCAAAATGAACAAAAAATAGTTAATAACTATTTAATTTCCGACGTTTCAGCCCACTTTGCAGGGCTTCGTCAAGGCTAAAAAAGATACAAAAAATCTAAAATTATATTGATAAGGCAGAATAATAAGATACAAAGAAGTAAACTAAGGCGGGGTTAAAATATATAAAGAATAAGTAAAAAAAAATATATAAAAATAAAATTTAAAATAATAAGTATATATAAAAAAAGAAATAACATAGACTACAAGAACTTCGTTCCTTTCGATCGCACCCTTGGCCATCTTTTTCATATAATTAAATAACACTAAATCCAGTTAATACCTTAAGAATCTTCCAGTCAAAGGATTATTAAATTTAAATGACACGATTCCGTTGTATAAATTAATTTAATGGGCTTATCCCCGTTAACCAGTGCGTTTAATAACCAGTTCTTTATTTAATGTTTATAGAACCGATAATTAAAAACAAAAATCAATTATTTAAGTCTGATATTATAAGTTATAAAACTATTAGTTTGTAAATAGTTACAATATATAAAGTTTAATGACATAAAATGAATAAAAGCAGGGCATAAAAACAAGTTGGCCGTCATAAAGTTTATAAGATATACTTTTTATGCTTACTTATTCTGGCTTGTCAACCCTTAATAGTTGTTTAGGTATCAACAATAAAAGTAACCATATTTGAATATATTTATTATATTAATAATATTAAGATAATTTATTAGAATATTTAAATGTATTTTTTTTTTGTTCCATTCAACGTATTTTAATGTCCAATGGACTGCATGATGTTTATAAAAATTGAATTTTTAACTTTATAAACCTATTATTTAAGATTGAATTGTGAGTTTCTAAAAAAATATATCTTTTGCAATTGCTTCAATTTATAAAGTTTCAAATAATTTTCTAACAAATAAATTACACCTTATTTCTGTTTTGTATATTCATTCAATACGCTCATCTCTGTTACTAACCAGGCCTTTATTTATTGTTTATAGAACTGATATTAAAAAAAAAAAATAAAAATAAATCAATTGTTTAAGTTTCACATTATACGTTATAAAGATAATAGTTTATCTTATATACACTATATTTGAAGTTCGCCAGTGAGGTGAGAGGGCTGAGCAGGAATCTTGAAGAGCTCTACCCCTCATGTGAGGGAGATAAAATGAGACACACACATACATATTTATTATTACTTATTATCCATTACTTTATTAGTAATTATTGTTTTATTTTATTCATTTCAATTTCAATAGTCTTTGAACTTACTTCATTCATTTTTATAATTTTCTTCTTAACTATAACTTGTGAATGAATGGTGATTTTCCTTGTTTTATTTAATTTAATTAAGGACAATTGCATTATTCACACGGTCTTCGCTCCAAACCATATTTACATCTTCTTAAAGTTATATCTTCTGCTGGAAGAGTTTGATTTATAATTAGATCTTGTGAATCAATGGTGCTTTTACTTGTTTTAATTATTTTATTTTATTTCATAAAAAAACAATAACATTATTCATGTGGTATTCACTCAAAACCATACGTATTTATATATTCTTAAAGTTATATCTTCTACTGGAAGAGTTTCGTTTAGTGATTCGTATGAATAATGTTATTGTTATTAACGAAATAAAATAAAATAATTAAAACAATGAAAAGAACCTTTCATTCACAAGATCTAATTATGAATGAAACTCTTCCAGTAGATGTGACATTAAGAATAATCATCTTATTGTCCAACCCGAGTTTATAGTATTTCGTCACGGACCTAAAACGTGATTCGAATCTTTGGTAATAAATAATTTTGTAATATATAGTTTATAACTAGTTTAAGAACCTTTACGACCATCTTGTAAGTCATTAATTTACGATTCACTATTAAAATTCCAATACAAATTAATTTTAATAATTAAAAAAATCTACGAGTTCTCTTGTCAGATAAACAATTTTTCCCCTTACAATACATTTCATATTAAGTTAAGTTACACTAACACAGTTTTCGGTGTTAAATAATGCCATCTGATTATATAACTTATTATGAAATCTACATAAACTATCCATAAATATTTTTATATGTATGATTAAGCCTTTTTCTATTAATTATTATTTTCTTTTGTTACAGGAAAGGCCTACATTGCGAGAGCCGTGAGTATATGAACTTTATAACTAAAGTTTTATTTGACTTCATCGATATTCAATACGTCAGAGAATTTTATATCCTGTTGGAATTTGTTTTACTTCGATATTACTATCTAACGTGGATGAAGCAATACTATTCATACATCGATTGCCTACTTCACAGAGATAAGTTTCATTACCTTTAAGAAAAATATAACAAAAGATTTTCTCTTTTAGAAAATTAACAACTTTCAATTATTTTTTGACTTAACAGAATTAGATTTTTGACTTAATCTAATCAGTCAGAAAAATAATTGCAAAATTGTAATTTCCCTAAAAGAGAGAACCTTAAATTGTACTTTTCATAAATTTGGTGGAAATGTATTTAGCACCACTGTGAAGTAAGCCATCAACATATTGGCCAAGTTATTATTTGAGTTTTTATTTTCATTTTTAATTTAATTTTTAATAGTTTAATTATTTTATAATTTTAATAATTTAATGTGGTGATAGTTGAACTGGATTATCACAGATAAATTCTAAAAAGTTGGTTTAAAATCTTACAGCTATATTAGTAATTATTCAGTTTAATTTACTTGCCTCCAAGGTGTCTAGAAAAGAAGATGGCCACGGGACATTCTAATTTAAATTAATGCTTGAAGTACCACCAACGGGTGGTTCCTGCCCAAGATTTTCAAATATTTGAAACATTCATCCAATTTACTTATTGTATTTATTATTTTGTACAGTTGTAAATTGCATTAAATAAATTTAAAAAAAAATAATCGAAACTTTAGTAAGATAAAAAAAAAAAATATCTGGTATTGCCATTTACAAACACGGGTTTCCTCACTTCTTTGGCTGCAATATTAATTAAAATTAATCTTTGCTAATTTGATTCAATTTAGAACTTTTTATCAGTCAAGTCATTGAGCGTTCAAGAATCTGTTCCAAGAGATTTATACTTTTCGATTTAGTCTAAAAACTAAGCCATAGTAAATGGGTTTCCGTATGAAATTACCCAAGATATTTTTAAAAACATAAGCACGAAATTCTATATGGTATGTCTAAGATAGTACTGGTCTCATTTAGACAAGTTTTGTGTTGCCAATTGGTTTGATTTTAAATATATATTATATATATTATATGTATTTTACCATAACATGAATATCCTATGAGTTATGGTAAATTGAAGTATAGTCATAAAATATATAAATGCAATAGACTAATAATAAGACTATTTATACAAAATAAAAATAAAACTATAGGGCATATGCTGTACTTTGTGTAATATTGTAGTTTTAAGGTACTAAGCCATGTAGCTATGAACCAAAAAAAAAAAACTGTTCTTAAAACGTATTAAATCTTCGTTTAGTCGTTCCTGATAATATTTCGTAAAATCATGAATTTTCACTATGCAAAAAACTTTATTTTTTACGCGTAAATTTTACGTGTTGTTGGTAACAACTGAGGGATGTAGTAAATCTAAGATTAAATCAAAATATTTAATATTGTTGTGCTAAGCAATGATAGTAAATTTGTTTACAAAGAATGGATTTTATTATTAAATGTTAGAGACAAATACAGGTTAATTTTTGATTGTGTTTTTTTTTATTTGGACATAATAGCGTTTTATAAATTAATGTTGAGGTTGTGAAACTAAAATTTTCCTTGATAATGGCCGAATTGGCCAAAACGTATTACATGTGATATGACTGATAAAGTAGTTCTGAGACTTATTGGGTAAGATTTGTTATTAATAATAAAACTACCAGTTTCAAACAAAATAATAAAATAGATATAAAAATAATTTGAATTTCATACAAGAACAAAACATTAACGGTTAACCAGTCAGTACATTAAGAATTAATATTAAATGCCAATATATGAGTATATCTTAATTGAGCATTCAGGAAAATCAATATTTATAAAGTTAAATTATAAAATTAGTTATTTATAAAAGATGTTTGAATTTAAAAAATGTAAAATAATAGTTTGTTTATAATTAGAAAATATTGTCATTACTTATATTTTAATTTTATACTATGAGAGATTCTGAAATATTGATATATAAAAAAAGGTTTATTATAAGATAATATTATAAAGATTCACTATTAGATTTTGGTTTATTGCTTAGTAAATGTTTCATTTAGTATTATATATTTTATATTATTAATTCTGTACAGTGCCAAGGTACAAATATCAGGTAAATAAGGTATCATTTTAATTTTATGCCCCATATTTGAGAGTTGTTTCAATAAATAATGATGCATCCTATAGTAAAAATATACGTAATTAGATAAATAATTAACAATATAAAAAATCTCTAACTATTCTGATCCCAACGTAGCGGTTTCGAACAAAATAATAAAATAGATATAAAAATAATTTGAATTTTATACAAGAACAAAACATTAACGGTTAACCAGTCAGTACATTAAGAATTAATATTAAATGCCAATATATGAGTATATCTTAATTGAGCATTCAGGAAAATCAATATTTATAAAGTTAAATTATAAAATTAGTTATTTATAAAAGATGTTTGAATTTTAAAAATGTAAAATAATAGTTTGTTTATAATTAGAAAATATTGTCATTACTTATATTTTAATTTTATACTATGAGAGATTCTGAAATATTGATATATAAAAAAAGGTTTATTATAAGATAATATTATAAAGATTCACTATTAGATTTTGGTTTATTGCTTAGTAAATGTTTCATTTAGTATTATATATTTTATATTATTAATTCTGTACAGTGCCAAGGTACAAATATCAGGTAAATAAGGTATCATTTTAATTTTATGCCCTATATTTGAGAGTTGTTTCAATAAATAATGATGCATCCTATAGTAAAAATATACGTAATTAGATAAATAATTAACAATATAAAAAATCTCTAACTATTCTGATACCAAAATACTCCTAAACTATTGATACTAAATTGATTAATTGATAAGTTGACTAAATTAATTTAATAGTATATTAATAATTACTATAAGAGTGTAATTATTAATTTTTTTTTTTGTAAGTGTTTTGGCTTATCTTCATTTCACACATCATTTTCAATCAATCAATTTAATT
The DNA here is from genome assembly GCF_000696795.3 of Halyomorpha halys. Taxonomy (NCBI): domain Eukaryota; kingdom Metazoa; phylum Arthropoda; class Insecta; order Hemiptera; family Pentatomidae; genus Halyomorpha; species Halyomorpha halys. The sequence goes on from NW_027109560.1 coordinate 36,355, forward strand.
TTATACTTGAGAATAACGTATATACGTAAGAAGATATCTAAACCACATAAGAAATTGGTTGACGAGAAAACGGAGATGTTTCAATAACATTATAAATCCCAGATTGGAAGAGGGTAGAGGTTGGGGTTCCCACTAAATAGGTTACCGTAGCAAAACCATCATTGACGCTCGTGTTAGGTAGACCCAACTGATAATAGTATGATGGAATTATATTCGATCTCAACGAGCAACGCCTTAGGGTCGCTAAGTCTTCTGATTTATATTCCTCCTCTTCAGTCTAAGTATTTATTATATAAAAATAGCAATCAGGCAGCTCCAGTCAATAAAAGTAATTATTTTGTAAATGTATAGATTTATTACTTACAATTGCTGTGTTTTCTACCTGTCTTTGGAATTTCAGGATAATTACTAAAGATAATTATCCAAAATTATTTATATTATTTCAGATTAGTTGAGTCCTACAAAACTAAGTCCACCATATTTCTAAAGGCATATCGTGTGCAATAATTAACATTATCTGTTATATAATAGGGTGTGATATTGGGTAATATAATCCTAAAAGTAACACAAGTATTTATCAAAATGAACAAAGCATTTACAGTTTAATACAGAAGATCATGCTATAAAATATATGTTCATCGTATTAGAATACTTATAGCTGACTGGATGGAAAGCTGTGTAGATGCATGCCGTTGTAGGTGGTCTCTCAGCCGTGATGTAAAAAATCTGACTAACCCATTCTTCGATGTGCCCGACACACTCCCCGGGGGTCTTAGTGGAATAAGCCGGGAGGGGAAGGATTGCCTTTTTTTTGTGTTATGATCTCCTCTTGTGAGATTGTGACATATCGTACATCGACCAACCTACTCGCTATAATAGTCTGTTTGAAAAGTCAGATAAGTAAAGCTACCATGGAGGGCGGGATTGGATGCTTTTATGCCGTTTTTCAATTTTAGGCGCTTTTTAAATATTGCTCTATCCTAAAGTCTCCTCTTCCCGTTTTAAGCTAATATTTCAAAAGTGACATAGGACCGTCGCTCTCCGGGGGTCTTAGCGGGGTGGGTCCGGCGGGGAATCTTTGATTGATTGAAATTCTCTCTCAAGCTCAATACTCTTAACTATTCCACCTTCTATTTCTTTCTTCAGGGTATCCTCTCTTGGTTATCAGGGGCTATTACTTTTGATCCCTTTTTCCTTAATCGCTTTTCGTAGCTCCACCTCCAAAGCATAGATTATAAAGACTGCTCGACAAGTATTTGGAGTAAACTATAATTGATTTATCGTGGACCATGCTTGCAGGAAGCCTTACACCTGGGTTCTCACTCCATTAACTCCTAAAAGGTTCCTGTGCGTTGTCAGGTGGCAATAGTTTTTCTGACGAACCAGTTCTTCTCATGGCATGGTCCCAGATCATCTAGATGTTCAGGAATAAATTTATTTGAAAATGTTTAATGTTTGAAAAAGGGCTTCTTAGCGTGCAATTGAACTACTGAAAACTTTGGAAGGGATGAGTAGAGAGAATATGGGGGAGCTGGGACACCGATTTGAGGAGCCAATCAGAAGCCAGCATTTTGATGACGTCACACATGGCGGGAGATTTGAATTCAAATATTCGGCTCGACTCACCCTTAACCACCCACGTGGTCTGTCACGTGGTCTATCACGTGATCATTAGGCAGCCAATGGGAGGCCAGTATTTGGTCACGTG
>NW_027109561.1:0-1369 GCF_000696795.3 Halyomorpha halys
TGCGTAATATTGCATTCTTTCTGATATTTATAGAAAATGGTAATAGGGATCATAGATTTAATTCACACCATATTTACAAATAAATAAATTAGGCCATAACAAAATATGAAAAATAATAATAATACTAATAAATTGTAATAATAGTAATAAATTGAAACGTTGGCAAGATTAAATAAGTTTTTAAACTTTATGTCATTTTCTGTCCACACCCCCAACCCCATCATATCAGATCATTTAAGAAAAAATCTTCTATACTGCCAATATTGGAATCACTTTTTCTCGTACAGGTTCGTATTCCTCTCAGAACATAAATAATAAATAATCTCTCGCCTTTTCGCTCATTCAAACATTATTAGGAATAAAAATCATAACATCATATAATTACAGACCAGAGATAGCATCTAATTTCAACAGCTTAATATATAACTTAATGAGTTTATGTAGCACTGTTTCAAAATGAAGTAATTTACCTTCTATCCAACCAATTACGAAACAATAACAATTGAAAGTTTCAAAAAAGGTTTATATATTCTCTGTATTTTATGTTTCAGAATTTCGTTGATACCTGTAAATATTTGATTTTTATTATTTATTTATTTTTATTTATTATCGGAAGTGTTAGTCATCTCATGTTTTATAATATGATATATGGGGAGTAAAATTATTTGTTCTATTCTTATTTCATATTTTCTGTTAATTATTATTGTTCATTTTTATCTTTTCAAATTCAGTATTTTAATTTCATTTTTATTTTGTATTTTACTCTAAGGCTTTAAAGCCTAACAATTTTGTCGCCTGTAAATTAATATTATACAAAAATTAATTTTTAAAAATTAGACCAATCTTAACATTATATAAGCTAATAGGTTTTTCTTTATAAATAAGTAAAATTTATAACTTTTTTTAAAGGATAAATTGGAAGAATATTTCAAATTCCCAATTTTTAACAAAACATGTACGTTGTTATCTTTTCCATTAAGGCTTATGTATGCGTCTATGTGGTCTTATTTATTTAAGATATTATTGATTAATCAAAAATATATTAATGACTTTAATTTTAAAGTAATTTTTTTTTTTAACTTTTCTTACTTTTTATTATTGAGTGATCTCCTTTTTCATATTGTTACCTCAGTAAAGTTACTGAATTATCTTACTGCGAGGCAACTATTTATATTTGAAGAAAACTTCAATTTTTAATCTCATATTATCAATTATGTATAATCCACACATCCAGCTTAAAAATGTGTTTAATTTAATGAGTTTATGTTGAACTGTTTTAATAATATTGTTATTTAGTAATAATAGGTTAATATGGTTGTGATAGTATAATTATAGTATGAATTATATTATTATTATACTTAATATTATA
>NW_027109562.1:0-1218 GCF_000696795.3 Halyomorpha halys
AAATAATAATGATAGATAAAATAAAATAAATTATGGATGCTCATTTATGTTGTGTATTGCTGACCGCACCCCCGACAAACTTCTCCAATAATTAATAAGTTTAGTTTCATTACATATAAAAATAATAATAATAAAATAAATATCTCAATTGTCTTCACTTGACAAATACAGGTGTTATGTAAATTAATTTAAAAATATTGTCTCATTTTCGCTCAATGAAAAATTATCTTCACTTTCTAACATCTGTGAGGGTAATTGCTGAAGCTCTAGCAGCGTTAAGGACCCACTGCTTAGAGTGATGGAAGCGGGAAGAATACCTACAGAACTGAGACAAAGGGTACAATGTTTGATTCTGGGCCCGAGGTGGGGGGGGGGGGGCCACAAATGAACCGCATCTGTTATGGAGATATGCAGCCGACACAGCATCACTTACCCAAGCCCTACAATAGACCTCTTCAAAGCTACTTCTTCAAAATACCCACTGCCTCAATTTGCCATTCACCTCACACCTTCTCAAGGGGGGGCCTATTCCTTCCTAAATCTGGCAATGGATATATCACCTGCCAAAGAACCTTGTATAAACATTTATTTTTCAGTCTTTACATATGGGATGCCAAATTTCATCGTGTAGGTTTTGAGAATAGATGATAATATATATATATATTTCATCAAGTTAATATAGATGAAGATAGTTATAAAATAAAAAAGTAATAATCCTTGTTTTTCTGCCAATTAATAACAAGTAAAAATTGTTTCACATACAGTTTAAATAAAATATTTATAAATTTTGCCTGAATATGAAGAAAATAACTACTTTAGTCTATATATTTTTGACAGTAATATATGTTTTTAAAATAAATGTTACGTATAGTATTTTCCAACTATATTAAAACATTTTAATTTTCCGATACACAGAAAGCGATGTTCTTATATCACTCTTGAAGCATTTACTTAAAACGGGAAGAGGAGGCTTAAGATAGTTAAATTGGAAAATAACGTGAAATCTGCCGCTCCTTACTTATCTGACTTCTCAAACACACAATTAAAGCGAGTATGTTTGTCAACGTAAGACATGTCACGATCTCACAAGAGGAGATCATAACACAAAAAATATATATATATTTTTTTGGAATAGATATATTTATTTATTGATAGATATTACAATATGCCGCACAGTTGTGGGCAATAGGTAATAGAGATGAATGATCTCATACAAAT
>NW_027109563.1:0-880 GCF_000696795.3 Halyomorpha halys
GTTTACGATTATTGATAACCTCCATTATAGAAAACTCGATAATACGAAATCGATTTTCAGTAAACTAAAAATTCGAATTATCGAGGTATTAAATTTTATAAATCAAAATAAAATCAATCTATCAAGTTTTTACTTGATTAAGGCCAAATATTCCGAAAGTTGTCAGCACTTAGGGAGTGAATGCACATTCCGTCTTATTTATGGACGGAATCATAAATTTCTGATCGGGAAACGGATTTATCGTCTAGGACTACTTTACATTCACGTTAATTTGTTATTTTTTTTTTTTGTAAATTAAAACAAAATTATAACCACTTGACCACAAGCAAATAAAACACCCCTACTCAAAAAGAATCATTTTTGAAGCATAGGATGATCGTAAAGAGAGAAATACGAAATAACAATCGAAGCCGGGAGATTTGTGGTAGACCAGGGAAAGTGGGATCTTAACCCCCACTCCTCTTGCTGTCCTATAGCACCAACTTTTATCTACTTGGTCTATTTATTTCCAAGTATTCCTGATATTATTTCCTTTTTCACTAATACCTAAGTGGAAAAATAGTTTAATTCCTAAACAATAACTGCTTTGATTCTGCGTCTGAGCAAAGTAGGCGTAAATCTTCTTTTAACGGTAGGTTCAAGCTTTATAATAACGAAAATTAACAACAACCCTTCACAACTCTGCAAGAGACAAGGCCTGAATCTGTTATTGTAATGCTGCAAAATATACGTCTTATTGTTTGATACTCTTGTAAACAAATAAATAAATATCGTTATAATAGATAAGATCATTGTCCAGAAAGTAGAATTTTTGATAGTATAAGACATATAATTATGAGAGATAGTTGACCGTGGATGATAAATGAGGAGAAGATGGTTG
>NW_027109563.1:1150-1592 GCF_000696795.3 Halyomorpha halys
GGAGTTTATAATGGAAGGAGTGATATCTGGTTCGGGCTAGATCGGTTACATAAGGAACATTAAGGTCTTTATGTGTGATTTTATTTGTGACAAAGTAAGGAGCATTGAGGATTTTGGATTGTAGGGATTGAATACGAGAGGAATTTGAAGGTTTAGTGGAGCCCTCAGTGAATAGTGAACTCCATATGATCTCCAGATTGGCCTTATTACAGTCATGTAGATCAGTCTTTTGTACGATTAATTCTAAATAAAAAATATGGCTATCGCAAATAACATGTTGCGGCAGTGAAAAGTTATGAAACGTGTTATTTTACACAGACAAAGTTGATTAAGCTCTTAAAGAACTTTAAAAATAATCAGTAATTATTGTTAAATAAAAAAAAAAAACTGAAGTTTAAAGAATATACTAAGGAATAGTATAGTATAAGAAGCATTGTTTCAA
>NW_027109563.1:7218-9581 GCF_000696795.3 Halyomorpha halys
TTCAATTAAGAAATTGATTATTTGGCATAAAACATTATTATTTATTTATAGTCATTTGGTTTTTTTTTGTTTATACAAAATTTATGTAGGTGATAATAATTAAGCTTAGGACCAAGCGTCTTAACAAATATTTTACTATCAATTGAAGATCTTTATCTAACAAAGAATTCTTTAGAGACGATAACAAATTTTTTTTAAAAATAAATTTTAGAAACTTAGTATTTAAAAAAATCATTCCGGTATTAAGTTATGGTAAAGGATTGCACATTGCATACCATGTAGCATTGTAATTAATAAAAATTTTCATTTTCATAGTTACCAGGTTTTACGACCGATTACCTGAGTTTTAAAAATTAAAAGTTTTTTCTTTATTACTTAATCTATATCTGCTTCAACCATTAGACATAATGAAATAAAAAATATGCCAAAATATAGTATGTGAGTCGAAATCCAATAAAAAAATTTAATTCCTCGTCAAAATAAGATTTTACGTGTTAAGATGTTGAGATGAAAAAACCTTTAGAATATTATCGCTATTCTATATTTGTTGTGCTACGTTTCGGGGTTTCCCTATATTCATGTACTAATATACTTTTACTTATAATAATTATAACAATTATTTTAACATTATTAACAATTTATTATGTATACAAATAAAATAATCAATTTTAATTCAATTTATAAAGGACATCTATTTCCTATTTGAAATATTGTTATATAGTCACATACATTAAAATTTACAACATGATATTATTTAAACAATGTCTTTCAATACTGATATATTCATCAATCCCAGCACAAACCAATGTTAAATTATATAAGGCATCATATCTTTTGACATATTGATATGCCTGTGCACTGTTTTTTACCTCCTTATTGATACGTCTATATTTATTAAATTTTCCTATTAAAAAAATGTAAAAGTTTTTTTTTATCTCAACATCTTAATAAATATAAACAAACAAAGCAGCTTACTTTGTCACAAATAAAATCATACATAAAGACCTTAATGTTCCATATGTTACCTATCTACCTCGAACCCGATATCGTTCTTTCTATTAAAAACCACTGAAACCCACTAGTTTCTAACCTTCCATTTCTGACAATCCTCCGAGGCGTCTGAAAAGAAGATGGCCACGAGGCCTGCTAATATAAAAACGTCATTAGAGTGCTACCAATAGGAAGTTGGAGGACGCCTGTATCACTCCATTATAAATATAAATATGTATAATCCAATTGGAAAAACTGCGTATTTTTGTTGTTTGATAATCCTCAAAACTAGGGATTAACATACACCATAACTTACATAATTTAATCTACATACACAATAGAGGCTTACTAGGTTTTAAATACCATCATTCGGTTTAAAGAGTCCAGAAAACAAAAATCTTTTACAAAATTCTTGCTTTGGCCTACTATTTGATATGATTTAGAAGTAATATTTTCTTCTGATTTGAACTATCAAGTAGATTACGATATTTTAACTTCTTGTAATAACTAAAGAAAAATTGGCAATAAACCTAAAAATATACGGCTATCATTACGAAAAATCTTGCTGGAAGGAGAAGGATAAACTACGTACTTAAACTACTTACTTAAGGATAAAATTCTTACCCCACAACGACTTTCAATTATAGGGGTATTTATGATCTTTAGTTTAATATGTTCAACGGCAAAACTTATGTTAAATGGAGAAATATTACCTTCTTTCACCATGTTAAAACGATATAACAAATAACATGGTTGAGAGTCTGTTACTGGGACTGTTAAATGGAGAATGACATCAGGCGACAGATCAGCTTAGCTCGTCACCGTTTTGTTAGTTATTATGTATGGTGACTTGCTCGTAGTTTAACTTTTTATTATGTTAATATTATTTGGATGTTTTTCAAAACTAATAAAGCAATGGATGACAATAATAATAATGTAATGACAGTTGTCAATTAGCTCATCTTGATTCTCTTTCTCACAAGTAATAAGATAAACACGACACTCAGTTGCCCAACTTTCACACAAATTCTACTTTTCACTTACTTTAGGCATGTTATAATAAATTACTTTAATCAAAACTAAGAAGTAGACAATAACATGAAGTTTTGGAAGGAAAGGTTTATAAGACAAGTTGCTCAAAAAATGCACTAGGAGCTCTTGTCCATTTAACATTTAACATGACTTTAAATAGGGCTGCTCACAATGCTATACTTATAACATTTAACATGGTAAAATATTTTACATTTAACACAACATCATGAATGCCCCTAATATAAAACTTTTTCTTAAACTGAGTGACCGTGAGCCGTAATCTTTGAACATATGATCCACAGGAGAGCAAGTTCAAATCCTTTGTGTTCCAAGTAACCCTT
>NW_027109563.1:13029-13856 GCF_000696795.3 Halyomorpha halys
TTAATAAATAAATCCATGTTGTTCAGCGAACTTGACAAATAAAAAAAAAAAGTTTACAAAATGGCAACTCTGCTCCTAGCTCTTTCAGTTAGAATAGCACATATCATAGATAAATGATAATCAGTAAATTAACCGTAAAATGCTAATTTTTGTTTGAGACAGATATGTTTATTAGTTATAAAAAACATCCATTTGGCCTCAATGCTTTTTTTATTATTTTAACACTCAAACGTTTCGGCCATTCCAAGGATCTTATTACACAATCACATCCAAAACCATAGATTATCAACATAATTGCAGGCCATATTGTTTTTTCAAATTAGTTATCATTAGTCATTAACACATTAACTAGTTTACAGTATTTTATATCACATGTTATAGTACTTAGTATCACATTAACTTATATTTAGCATCACATAAACTCTTCGTTTAAATTACTCGATAGTAATAGTAACTAATTACTCTATAGTAATAAATTACTCTAATGTAATTGTCTATAGTAATAGTATACTCTGTTTAAATTACTCTATAGTAATAGTATATGAATTACTCTATGGAGTAATTTAAACAGAGATTATAAATTAGTTAATGTGATACTAAATATTGTAAACTAGTTAATGTGTTTATGACTAATGATAAATAATTTGACAAAGGTAATATGGCCCGCAATTTTGTCGATAACCTATGGTTTTGTCTGTGGTAGTGTAATAAGATCCTTGAAAATGGCCGAAACATTGGAGTGTTTTTTATCACTTCTACAACCAAATGGATGTTTTTTATAACTAATTAACCGTTGATATTTAGTTCCAGCGTTTCGAACCAAATAT
>NW_027109563.1:16731-17103 GCF_000696795.3 Halyomorpha halys
AAATATTACAAAAATAAAATTCGAATTAAATTGCCATATATACAGGGTATATCACTTATATTCACTTCGCACTGTTTTTTCTTCTATATTCAACCCCACTAAAATCCATCCTTCCGATGCCAGTATTTCCCAGCTTCTTTTCTATTCCAAGTTATTAATACTCGGCGCCCCTTTTACATCCTAGAATACCTGAAATTTTAATTCCCTCCCCAATGCTGTACTACCAGGTCCCATTTATCTGTCTTTGATAAATCATTTTTTACTCAAGCTGCATTTCACTGGAACTCCATTCTGTCTAACACACTTAATGTAGCAACCCTGCCCGCGTTCAAAATCCTCTTATGTAACTACATTTTACATCATCAGTCTAAT
>NW_027109564.1:0-6074 GCF_000696795.3 Halyomorpha halys
TTACCAACAATAAACAGGATAGGACTGACCCCAAATTTATCAGAAGCTCTCACAGATGAGGAAGCTAAAATTACATTAGTGTTTGAATTTTTAAAAGCACATCGCCTTCTTTATAAACTATAACTATAATAATTGTGTTTTTTATTTTATTTTATTTTTTTCTATATTTTTTATTTATTTATTTTTTTATCTATTTTTTTACTTTTATCATGCCATAGGCGTTGATGACCAGAGGATTTTACGCCTTTAAGCAACAATCAACAACAATAACAACAACAAATTTAAATTGTATCTTCTACTCGATATAAGTGTTGCAAGAGCAGAATAACTACCGCCATTTTTTGTTTCAAGGGTTATTAAAATATATTTATTCCTACCCCATTTATTATATAATGTAATCAAAATTATATTATATTTAGTGCTATAATCTTTCGATTCCAAAGGGATTCAAAATAATCACTATTACGTTATGTTTGCAATGCTAATGGTAAGTGAGCAGTTTCTGTATTAGTTATAGCATTAACAAATTTATATTCTACATTTTAAAGAAGATGACCTCGAGACCATCTAATGTAATAATAATAATATTCTTTATTCATTCTGGAATTTATCCCTTTAAAATAACATACAGGCGTCAGAATTAGGCTTTAGAGAGTGAAATACAAAATAAGAATAAAATTATAACTTCATAAAACATAATAAAATAATGAATTTGAAAAGATTATAATGAACAACAATAATTAACAGAATATATAAAATAAGAATGGAACAAATAAAGTAAAACCATATGTCATATCATAAAACATAAGATGACAAACACTTCTGATAATAAATAATAGAAAACAAAAACGATAAAAATCAAATGTAATTAAACTAATAATAATAAATGGAAAGGTACAATTTATGCTGATATACATATTTACAAGAATAAACTAAATTCTGAAAAATTAAGTACAGAAAATATATAAACCTTGTCAATTGATATTCTTTCGGAATTAGGTGGTCGAAGATATGGGATTTGAAGGTTGGAAGGGTATTAGAACTACGAATGAAGGAGGGATGAGGAGAGAATGAGAAAATTCCATAGGGATGAGGAACGGGTGAGGAAAGATCTACCAAAGGCTGCGGTTCGATGTGCAGTTACATATTAGTCTGAAGGCCGTGAGCGGGTATTGCGGGAATGCACTGAGGGTTACATCCCTGTGTCACTCCATTTTAATCTTACATTAAATTTACTAAATGTATTTTTATGTAAATATCAATAAATAAATAATATAAAAAAAACAATTAATGTTAAATTTCGGAAGAATTGTCTTAAAAGTCAAAGGGAATTAAAAACGGATTTGTAGTTTTATTTCACTTCATTCCTTACGAACATTGCCTTCCGCATGTTAATGATATATTTTAAAGACATGTTTTTTTAATTATAACTATTAAAATAAAAGTTAAATTAATAGGATAAACTTGAGGTAAGAAAAAATGGAAAAATTAATGCTGTCTGAAAACATGAATATTTTCAGGAGTACACTCGACTTACAAGAAAATAACTGTATACATTTTACTCAAACCTAAAGATGGGTCCTCAAGGTAGGTTTTTATCCTTCGGTGAATAGCATCTATTGAAAAAGCGAGCAAAGTAGCTAAGTGGCCTTTAAACTTTTACTCTCGACCTTTCTTTGTGAATATCATTTAAGTCATTCAATTCGGTCACATCTTGACAAAAAAGGGATAGGGAAAAAAAAGGATAGCCCCTGCACTTTACAAGTCCTTTTAAATGCTTATGCACATATTAAATATAAACGATTTTAAGTACCTCCATTGCACAGTACGCTAGAGCACATAAACTGTGCTTGAAATCAGGCTTCGCAAAACAAATTTTATGTTAGAATTATCATATTAAATTTACCTATCATAAAAATAGAAATATAAAAATAAAAATATTTACATTTTTTTGAAAATTTTCTTAGCTAGCCTATAGCTAAAGTATAATTCTGCAAAAAAAAATCCTAAACCTTACAGCTTAAAGGCTAATAATTAAGGAATTAAGAATAAAATGAAATCAATGCTTAAGTTTTGCTTTGAAATATTAATGCAATAATAAAAACTTGGTGAATATTCTTACTTGAAAAGTGAATATTTGTAAGATACATATGTAAGCGTGTTTAATAATAACACAATAGTTCATCATTGCACAAACCCAAAAACAATAACTATTGCTCCATCATTTTTTGCGTTTGTGCAATGATGAATTGTATTTAAGCCTAATTATAGTTTAGAACATCGAATTTTTTGTAGGAGTGGCGAATGTGGTTGTTTACATTTACTGCTCCAATGTACGTTAAGGTATAACAGTAACTGCTAATTTTAAAAATTGGAACAACTTAAAAACATACAAGACCTTATTCTGTACGAAGGGCGTAATGTGATTTACTTTACTATTTTTTAAATTTAATATAGAATATATCAATCTCATTTTTCATAGTACCCTAATAATCACGGTAAAACATCAAAGTAGAGGGTAGTCATGACCACTGATTACATTTTTCCCAGTTTCTTAGGAACGTGGCATCGTCGCTACTCTGGGGAAGCCGGTTAATCCGGAATGTATACAAGGATAAACCTACAATATTAATTAATAATATAAAATTCAATACAAAATATAATAAATGTAGATTGATCATATAGGCGCAGATTAATTTAATATAATCAAAAGAGAAATTCCTTTAGATACATGATTTAATTTAAGTTTTGTAACGATCTTTAAATTTAAAACAGTAATAATTTATTTTGTGTTGTATTAGCGAAATAGTGTTTTACTATAACTTTATATACAATACTTTTACCGCCGGTTTATCCGGAGAGTTGGTTCATCCGGGACTGGTTTGGCGGTTTTTCTATATTTTATAATCCCCTTATCTCAGAGAACCACAAAAAGTACCTTTAGATTGGCCAAGTACATCAAAATGCATGACTTGCATAAATGTTAAACATAAATACTCTAAAATATTTTTTTTCTTTTTTAGTACGTACTATAGCTTATTTAACAGCTTAATATAATTTTAATTTTTTAAGCTTATTTTAAATAAAGTAAATATAAATTGATTTAAAAATCAATTACTTCTAATTCAGAAAAGATTATTGTACTATAATCTTTTCTGAATTAGAAGTAATTGATTTGCTTTAAATTGAGTGCTGGCAGACATCTGTACGTCCATTGGTTTCTGAAATAATATTTATTTCATGAAGCAAACTTATTGTCCGAACAACTATAAATCAATTTATTTTAGCAAATATTATGAAAACTACTATTCCTACGAAGGTAAAGATCATAAACTACTTTATATTACATTAAACTAGCTTTAATTTGATTGCTGATAGAAATCTGTACGTTACATAGTTCCTGAGATATAGATTTCTCAAAATAAATTAACTAACTACTGATATTTCAGTACATTTTTCTAAAATGTTGTTTTTTATAATGTTCTTTTAGGTGTTCTAGTGTTGTTGGTAGTTTTTAAGATATAGAGCTCCGAATGAAAAATTAATGTTTTTTTAACGTTTTGAAACAGCCGCCTATATCATATCTATAGACTTGGCAGACTCATCAGTTTTGACTAGTAATTATACATAGTTTTCATTAAAAAATCAAAAAAAATTGGGGTGAGATAACTGCATTTTTTTCTTCCCGGCTCTTGTACTAGAACGCTATCGGAATCTACACATGGCTTTGTTATATGTTATTAAATTCGTCAAATAAATGAAATATCAAAGTTTATATTCGGTATTTCTTGCCCTGAGAAACCTTTAAAAAAACGAATTTTTATAGCAAAATAAAATTTTATTATTTGAAATGTTACCTTCCCAGGGTAAGGAGGTATCTGACGGTGGGTCCATTCGATTTGAAACCTTTTTAATATTCTCATTTTCAATGAATTTCAGGACGGGACTAACGAACTGCTCTTTACCATAAATTGGACCACGCAAAAAAAAAAAAAATTCATGCAATTTACTTTCCAAATGTATAAACGGATAAAAGATGATAATTGGAAACGAATAACGAATTTATTAATTAGCGCTAATTTAGTGTAATCAGGACTACATTAGCGCTCGAGGTGAGGGGAAGTGAAAATATTCCGCATTAGAAAGCGCGTACTGGTGGCTCACTCCGAAATTAATTGTCGTGAATTGGGGCTAAATTAATAATTATGGGCAGGGGCGTAGGACTGTAGGGATTAGGGCCCCAAATTAACTACACCAGATGTTTGCCATAATTAGCCCAGCGACAATACGGCGGTACGGGTAATACGAGGGGGTTTTCATTTTCTGTCTTGTCCCCCCCAACGCCGTCTCTCGAAAGCTTAAGGGTGCCTACTACAATGTCTCCGATAAAGGCTGTACTTGGAAGTTAATCTTAATTATATTCAGTATTTTTTGTTTACATTAAGTACTATTAATACTTGTTATGTACAAGTCCAAAGAAATATTCCTCTTTATTATCTTGTCATTTCTGCTAATCGGGTGTAGCGTAAAAAGCGTGACTGAAGTAAAAAAAAAAATCCGCGCTAAAATAGGTATTTTAAGTTTTCTCGAGCTGAAAATGACGAATATCAACTTTTTTTCGGCCACTAATACAACAGTTTATACCATATTTTATATTAAACATAAGACAACGAAAAAGGACTTCGTGATTGCGATAAGAAGAGATCGGGTGATCTCGGCTTTTTCCGATTCGAACTCCTATCTCGTATTTATATTTTTTTCTCCTTTAATGTTTATGGAATTCTTCAATATTTTGGTTTTATCTATTGTTTATAATTAATTGCAAAAAAGCAAAATTAAAGATACTTGAGAGGAATTGACCTTAAAAATTCTTAATTTTAACCAGGTAAAACTATTTCGATGAGGATAACACTTAACTGGTATTTTGGACCGCTTAGTTGAACTTTATTAAACGAGTTCAATTAAAATCATTTGAGCCGTGTTGTAGAAAATCCAAAAAAAAGCGATGGATTAAATCGATTCTCTAAAATGATCGATCGATTTTAATGAAATAGCTCTAAAAGTATATGCCTCCAAAAACAAACAATAATATCAGGAGCCCTATGATATTTTCAACACAAAAAAATATGTCCACCCTTAAACTTACCAGTCGTAACTAAGGTAAAAACAAATTTTTAAGCGAAAAAAGTAATAGTAAAATTTTAACATACAATCTAAGAATTCTAATAACTAAAGTAGCAGAATAAAAATGATAATAAACAAATAATATTCATTATATTATTAAGGGGGGGAGGGATCAAGGGTAAATAATTTTATTATTTTCAAGGAACATTCTTTACACTTCTTACTTCTTACTTACTTTACAGGACCGACTGTTCATCTACAAATAATCACATCAAAGTTAGTTAAATCTTATCTACCTTTTAATGTACTGCTAGATTTTAGTTAATTATAATTATATTATCGTGTGGTATATTGAAATAATCACTGCATAAGTTGATAAAAAACTGTTTGAGAGATGTTTAGCTTCATAAAATATGCTATAATAAAAAAATTCGTTTTTTTAGATAGTATAAAATTTGGATTATAAAACGATGAAACTGGATAAGCCCATTAAAAACATGAAAAAGAAATTAGTTACCGGTATGAAAAAGAATGATATATGAAATTAATTGTAAATAATCCACTGAACAATATTTAATCGGTGAGACTTTACAAAGTCAATATAAAGAATAAAATAGTTCAAAATGAACTCCAAAAATTATTAATGCTACAACACTGAAAAAAGACAGTTTACAAAAAAATAACATCGGATCGTAAAATATTAAAGGTATGGTAAAATTGAAATTAGCTATAAAAGGAATAGGTCAACATTATCTGGCGTTATTAACAAAATGACTACTAAACAATTATTCAGTAAGATGACTAAAATTAATAATTACAAGTGGGAGTGGAATAAGGAGTCATAAAATGTAGCTAGCTCGAGATACAGGTTTAATATAATAATTAAGGCTATATATGTTATAGAATATTATATTGTCAATAGGCCTGAAATTAATATTGTAGCTACACAT
>NW_027109565.1:0-3185 GCF_000696795.3 Halyomorpha halys
TTTAAACCCTATCGCACTATTGTTTTCAGGATAAGACCTTGTTGATATTGAACATCACTTAATTTTAAAATAATTTACCGAGTTTAACCAAAATCATTACCTCTTGTTTTTTGAGGAAATCCTAAAAAAGTGTAAAATCGATTATATAATGTGGCACTTCCGGGTCGTCGATTTTAACGAAAAAGCTACTTTCACGTTCTAGGCTTATACCAGACTTAAATAAGTAATTTCCATGTAGCCATATTCCATATCGCACTATTTTTTATTTTTGAGCTGGACTATTCACTCACTCACAAACCATTTTGTGAGTCTCAGGTGTATCTCCATCGAATTCAAAGTTTTACAAAATCGTAATATTCCCCCTTACTATATATTTCACATATAGATGAGTAAAAGTAAAAAATTTGTTATGGTTGTCATGGTGAAATAAAAACACTGGCGATATCTGCGTAGACAAAAGTCATTTGGCAGTGGTCATAATTTGTTAATTTTTTATATAGGGGTATATTGAAGTCATCGTTTCGGGGTTTACGTTATTTCCAAGGGATCATCCATATTTCAGGGATATTTTTCTTACTTTAACTCGCCCCCTTCTCCCCTGAGCGTGGGCAAGTAAGTATAAACGATAAATATATAACTAAAGATAAATCAAAATTTGTGGTTATAAATGTTTAACCATAAGATGAATTAATAAGCGCTAACATTTTTCTGAAATTATGTATACTTTTCTTAAAAGTTGGGTTTCATTCGTCTTTTTCGTGCTGAAATGTCACAACGTGATTGACTATGGCTCCCCCCCGGTTTTAATTCTGGGTACGCCCTTTGAAGAATTACTATCTAAAATACGTATTATAACATATAACTTCTTCTTTTTTGTCTTAATTATAAACAATAATGTGTGTGGGTGTTTTAAAAACAGAACATTCCAGAGCTTTCTACGTAACAATTTTCTTGGTATGTCTACACAAGTTATTCACTGATTTTGGTGAAATCGGTGTCTCAGATTTCTTTAAAAACTTTAATACAATACATTTTTGACAGCAGTTTCAGATTCCACCCGATATCTAATTGTTTTTGTGTTCCAATCTATCTTAAAATCCTTAGACCTTGCTAAGGGTTAAATGGCTGTGTACTCTACATAAGTGCATTAGCCAGCGATTTCTGGTAAAGACTACTTCGATTTGGTTTTGTTTGCATGGCTGTTTTTGATATCTTGTGGGCCAACTGTCAAGAGTAGTGGTTCCTAACCGTGGTTTCGCGAGCATCTTTTTGGTGGTTGACTGACTCATTCCACGTCAACTCAAACCAGTTTTAAGCCCAACAATTTCAGATGCTCTTAATATTTTGCTCATGTGCCTGAAAATATGGATCAATTTATTTTTTTTTATTTATTTATTTATTTATTTTTTTCGGCCAAGACTCCCATTGGAGTCCTATACTGAATCAATTCATTTGTATCATATGATAACGTAGGGGATCCGCCATTTTTATATTTCTACCAAAAGGGTTCCGACATTTTTCTATTTATACCAAATGGGTTCCACCGTAAAAAAAAAAAAAAAATTAGGAATCACTTGTCCAGAGTACAAGTTTTCTTGATAATTTGTTGCTGATCCTACCTTCTATGTTTAGAACACTTTCTATTCAACCGCACATCGTGGGGAGCTTTCGATCTATAATCAAAATTTTAGTATCTTTGAGCATATTTTTAAGGGCTTCAGTATTATAAGTGGACTCCCATATTAATTTACTGAAATCATTAGAGTCAGATGACATATGAATTAATTCAACCGTGTCATTAAAAGAGATTAGGTATTTCTGCATATTTTCTTTGATTGGATATTCGCGGTTTTTAATATTAATGCTTTTATTTGTTTCTGTATTTTTTTAATCTCTTTAATTAATTTATTTTTTTTGGCAGGGTGCCTCAAGTGAATTCTACTTACTCCAAATATTACAAAAAAATAAAATAAATAAGATTAAAATAGCAAATATACAAAGCATATCAGTACTTAGGTTGCACGGTTTTTCTTCTTTTCCTTCATATTTTACAGCTTTAAGAAGAATTGAGTACATTTTTTAACTTCATGAAGGTGCTGAAATAATTTTAGCCCAGAAAGGTGTCGCGAAATATTTTTAGTCGAAGGGTGCCGTGGCGAAAAACGTTTTGGAGCCACTGATTTAAAGGACAAATGCCCACGACTCTACTGTACGCGACACTGTCCCTACTTGTGTACAAACCTACTATCTGTTCAGGAAGAATATATTCTTCGTATAGCCGAACCGATCGGTTTCTTGTGACGGCGGAAAATTTTTGTGATAATGTGATAATATTACCAATATTTCATAACATATTGTTTCACCTAATACCGAACTGAATGCATTGTACAAAAATTTGTTTAAGATAGTTTAGAAATTAAAGAGACAATAAACTTTTTTTGTTTTTAAAATTAAAACCGATCAATTATTTTTAATTTACAAGAAAACGAAATTATTATTTTTTTTATAATTCACCTAGTTGGTAATATTATTTTTTTTTTTATTGATATTATTAATTCCTAGCCTAGTAAATATTTTTATTACAAACAGGTTACGTATAAGGGATAAATAAATATTACAGAATGCATTTTCATATTAGTGTTTTATTTTGTTTTTAATATTTTATTTCATTAATGCTTTTTCTTATTAATGTATATCCGAGTGACCGTAGCAGCGTGATAACACGCCTGTCTGCCAACTCATAGGTTGCGAGTTCAAGTACCCGGCCCTATCCAGGATTTTTTCAAGCATATAATTATAGAATACTCACTCACAGCCTCCCCCTGAACATTTGTGAGGCCCATCAGCCAATGGGTGGCACTCACAAAATAGGCGTGGGAGTGACGAAGCCATCCAATGAAAAACAGTCAAGAAACGTGCGATGTATTTTGTAAGTACATCGCGCGAGGCCTTGGTTCTACACGGTCTGTCGCACCAACAAAAATAAAAAATAATTTTTCTATTGGATTTTTTTTTCAACTGATCTTGTCAAGTCTGCCATATTTTGAAGTCCTATCCACACACCTCTTGTTATTTATTTTTTTCTTATAGTCTGTATTAGCATAATTTTATGCTTAATTTTAGTTTTTCATCTATTTATATTTACTTATTTATACTTTTTTTATTAATAATTAAAGTGATTTTAT
>NW_027109565.1:8289-9385 GCF_000696795.3 Halyomorpha halys
ATTATTATTATTTTTTTAAATTATATGATATCTATATGATTACTTTACTAATGCTATTCAGTATTTACTATCAATACATTTATTGCGCTTGATATATAGAAAATGGGTAACCTTTTTTAAAATACAATAGTCACTGTAATTACACAATTGTAAAACGATATTAAACCTCAGTAATCAGATAAGAGATTACCTTAATGTACTTATTAAATGGACCCGTTTTTTAATTATTTATAACTCATGAATTGATTTACAAATCAATATATTTGTAGTGATTGTAGATACTTTATAATATATGCATATTATTACATTTATTAGAAAGAAAAGCATTAATCTACAAAGATACAAATATCTGGTTATCAATATAGTATAAATTAAAATATGAAATTATATTCAAAATTAAATTGACCTTTTCAATCAACTATTATAAATACTCTTCTTCTTCAATTTTCAAAGAGTTGTTTAATCATAAATTTATATTATTGCAATGTTATACATTAAATAATTTAGTAGAGTCACATTTTATCGAAACAAATTCCCGAGCTGTAAAGTATTTTATTTAAAATATTAATTCCCTGCATGCTCCATAATTATTATATTTACTATTTAGGGATTGGTGTTTTATTTTGCTATTTGTCGAATTGTGCTTGGATTTTTATATTATTATTGGATTTTTATGTTTTATATTTTATAATTTTACATTCCTTACTTTTTACTAGTTAATTATTACATTGATAGTTTGTACTGATTCATTATAAAAGGATATAAAAGGTGAGTGAAAGATGTACAGTTCGCTACGGCAAGACGTAATTGTTTAGTCTCAACTAATAGTGTCTAACTAAACCACAATTAATATCCTTTAACATCAGTTAGCTTTAAATTTTTAAAAATGTTTTGAGGCTAACTAATTTGATATCAAAAGTTTTTTTTAATTTTATTACATCGACTTGCGGGCGGGTATTTTTATATGTTTTGTCAACTTACAAACATATCTGACATTATAATACAATAATAAATGTGTCAGTGATATTATTTTCAATTCTTGTATACATTGTATTAATACAAATTGATCATTACTTAAATTACATTTTTTTTTGTC
>NW_027109565.1:12418-14568 GCF_000696795.3 Halyomorpha halys
AAACATGTGGAGAATCTACCTATGAGTTCTTCATAGAACTCCAATAACATTTCAAGAGAAGAAGATTTCGAGCCATCTTCTTTTCAGACGCCTAGGAGGATTATTAGGTAATGAAGGAGAAGCCAGGTTAGAAACAAGTGGGTTTGTGTAGTTGGGGAGTTTATCATGGAAGGAATGGTATTTGGTTCTGGCCAAATTGGCAACATATGAGATATTGAGGTATTGATGGATGACTTGATTCGTGACAAAGTAAGGATCAATAAGGAAGGATTTTGGACTGTAAGGATTTGATTCAGGATTGGGTCCCAAAACTCAACGCCGTATGTCCAAATAGGCCTTTTAATAGTCATGTAGATCAGTCTTTTTTTAAGACTGTAATGGATTGGCAGTTTAGACCGTTTGTCTAGTGATTGTGGTAATAGTCGGAATCGACGAGCAGTTTCCTGTCTTTACAGTCTTGTATAAGGATTCCCTGTCAGCCGTTTGTCCAGATTATCTGATATTTTAAATTATTTCTCTGTTAATTCTGATTAATTGCTTACTATCAATTTACTAAATGCTTTCTTTATTTATTGACTATCAAATAAAATACTATAATAATTTTTTTATGTGATCGAGTCATTTTCAGAAGTATCTATGTATTCGCAAGCCTTGCGAAATGAGCTTATCATGTTATCGATTTAAGATATTGAAAAGTAAAACACATACCTACACTTATGTACCTTTGTCACAATAAATATATATTGCGTCTCCTCACACTTTAGGTACACAAAGTGCTTATATACCAAGACGAAAAGCTTGTTTTGTTAAAATAAAAAGAGTAGTTGAGTCGTTTTCGTTGCGCAGTCGCAGTAGGTTGCGGACGTTTTGCTGAGAAAATGGATCTCCAGGAATTATGTTTGGAGGTGCGCTACTGCGGTAAAATTCATATATAGTAGTAATAAACTTCCATGTATTTAGATATGTACAAATTACATACAGGATATAAAATGTAAAAAAATTCAAAATTGATTATTTTAACTGCTAATAATTGTTTTTACAATTTTCAGGATTTATAAAACCTTAGAATTATTGAAAAATGTTTGTATCTGAGCGATTTATTAAGGAATCTTTATCAATCAATTATTATTAATTATATGTAAGTAACAATAAGACATAGTTAATCCATTTCATGAGGAAAATAAAATAACAGGGATATCCTTAAGTTTTATTAATAGTCGGGTCATGTTGATTCCATCCCTTAATGCTATTACATCGATCCGATACAAGTTTTAACCTATTTCTGAGAAGTCGAGATCAAATAACCGTATTATTACAAGGTAACACTCTGGGGCGTTGCTGTAATGATTTATCGGGAGGGGGGAGAGGGGAACATAATATTAAATTTACCAACGATTTTTCTAGATTTCATTATTATTATTTATTATCACTATTTAGTTTATATAATTTAAACAAGTTGTATTATAACGGAATATTAATTCATTAACTTTAATTGCGTTCATAAATAAATTGTTATAACTTTTTGAAGTACCCATTTCTAATAAATAATTTTAAGATTAATTTATCAAATCGAAAAATAGTTATTCACTTCCTTGTAAAATACATTCCTGCTTTCTAAATATACATTATATTAATAATTTTATATGAAATATTTAGACTCATAAATGGATTTTTTTTAAAATTATAAAACCTTAGTATAGTAATTGTGATTGCCTATTAGGATAGTAAGAACATGACTTTTAAAAGAGTACTTTTATGTTGTATTATTTGATGCAATAAATTTTAATTGTCTCATTTAAATCTTAAACCATTAAAGGTTTTTCGCTGATCTGTAGAGCTATGAAACTTTATATTAAATATAATTTTTTTTGTAGAATATTCGGAATTCAGGAATAATCAATAAGTTAATTAGTTAAGTAAACCCAGTTAATTATTATTTTGTTTTCTTAAGAATGAAATTGAGATTAGAAGTTATAGATTTTCACTACTACCTGTGTCTGGACCAAATTTATGCTTTAGTATTAATAAAATTGTGAATTTATCAATATTGGATTTTTATTTAAATCCATTTATTAAATGGATTGCAATAATAACTCCTAATAGCAATATTTTTTTGTTTACTGTTATGGAAGTAATTCAAACTGTCACAC
>NW_027109566.1:0-17576 GCF_000696795.3 Halyomorpha halys
AATACACTCACGGTTGCTGATAATAGACTGCTATATTCTGTTCAGTAATCCTATATTTATACATTCTAGAGTTGTTGACAAAGAGAGTTAGGTATTAAGATTTATATTACACACCCTGTAAACATAACTCCCCACTGCCAGTTTACGAACAATCCTCGTAAACTCAAAAACAAAGTATTAAACACAAATGTGCACAAAGTCTAAGTATAAAAATTACAAAACGAAACAATAAAAACCAAAAAAAAATTCAATTTCTACTTATCTACTCTATTTACATGCTTATTATTCACTACATTATCCCTCACTCACTGGACACACTATTCCGTAGCTAAGTACATACTAGAGGAATAAAACAAATAAATAAAATATGTACTCAAATAACAAAAAGAAAAGCTTCTGCTTTGGTTTTGACGACGAGGATTACTTGTCACCGGGACACTTCTTGATCGGTGCTCCTCTGGAGTGCGTTTCCCCTCAGCATCGAGGAATCTCCTCGTCTTAATTTATCCTCCAAGTGGCGTTTGGTGCTACAAAGTGTGTCCCACATGTGGTCTTATTCGAAGTGGGATTACCTATATCAGCTCCAGCAACGAACCAAATGGACTAAGGAGGTTCTGGGACCATATGTTGGTGACCTCGTCGTTATGATTGAGAACCGCTCTATTTCTGGAACCTGTCCCGTCGCACGTATCACGGAGGTGTTTCCTAGCAAGGATGGCGTGCTTAGGATCATTTCTGTCCTCAGGCCCACCGATCCCACCACAGGATCCTTAAGCGCCCGGCATCCTCCGTGGTGACACTGATTGCGGAAAAGGATCCAGAAAAAACAACCTGAGAATAATATAATAATAATAATAATAATATCATGCTATCATCATTCTCCAATTTACGACTTCGCATCTCAGTTGGATTTGATCCGTACCTACAGAAAGCAAATCGTATGTGATGTATTTATTCTTGCGTATCCACGTTCGCCTATTCTTGTTCGTTTTATATATACCTTTTATTTTAGAATTTAATACGTTTACGTATCTTATTTATTATAACTGTATTGTTCTTTGATATATTGATAAGGTGATATATTTTTCTTAGTTTACGTAGAAAGTATTTATTTGATCTTTTTAATGTATTTATATTTTGTAGCGCATGTTAATGCAATACGTGTTCGTTTCATTTTCGGATTTCATGTTGTATATTGTGCATGTTATGCATGAATCGTTTTAAAAGTTAATATTTTTATTATTATCGTGATCGTTGCTTCCGACGATCCACTAACGAGCTTCCTTATCTGGAACTGGATTATCTCCTTATTATTTAAGGGAACACTGCGCCTTCCTTGTCTCTTTGTTTCTCTAGCTCTTTGCATTTTTCAATTTGTAAATCCAGCTGAGCCAAATTTAGGTGAGTGCTATGTTGGATTTACATAATCCCAATGTTCCGGCGCCTTTTTGATTTTATATAAAGTCGGGGTCGGGCGTCTCACCGGAAGACCCGAAGATGCCGCGATTGCAATGCCACTATAAACTATGCCCCATGCAGACTATGCACTGCAGACCTGGCCTGCCCCTACTTTCATGCCAGAGTCAAGGAAATGCTGGCCAGCCTCTGAGGGAGAAGCAACCTGTTTCGCGAACACAGGACGAAGGAAGAAATCGGTTTTCAATATTTCACCCACAACACAACCTATAGAGGAAGCCTCACTTCCTGTGATTCTATCTGAGCCTAAAAGCCTGTATCTTAGTGACGCATACCTACCACAATCTGCTATGTAATGTAAGACAGTCTCTGGGGCCTGTAAGCATAAGCAGCAGGTTTCATCTTAAGATGTCTTTTAAGTCTGCAATAACCTATAAGAACTCCAATTAATGATCGGAGTTCGTTTCTGTTTAGGCCTAGCTGCCACTTAGTTTTAAAAGTAGAGGGTTTAGTTATTAAAATCTTGGCATGTCTCAGCCCTGTCAGTTCCTCCACTCCTTACCTGCTTTCTTCCATATCCAGTCAAGAACTATTTTCCTCTGATGCCTTTTAGAGATGCCTAGGAATGGTTCTGGTCCTATAGGTGGGTGCTCATCCCCGTTTCCGTTCGCTTTGATCTGCTTTTTCATTACCTGTGATTCCCTTGTGTCCTGGGACCCACACAAGCTGAAGCTTCTTTAAGCACGCTAATGATTCTAAGGCTGGTTTATAGTTTCTTACCAATTTAGAGGCGGCGACTCCAAGGCTTGAAGGGCAGAAAAACTATCTGAAAAATGGTGATCCCAGTCCTTTCTTAGCTAGTGACTTCAGGACATAAAGCTGCTGACAAGATGGCAAACACCATTCTGCCTGAAAGACAGTCGAGTGCTTGCCTAGTGAGAAGCTTAGATCTATACCTAATTCTTCTATGTAAACCCCTGCCCCCGTTTGTCCTGTCAAATCCATTCTCGATCCACCAGTGAAACAGGGAAGATAATTTCCTTGGGTTTCCACTAAACCCTGTACCCAATCTTCTTTGGTGTAGGTAACTAATCTAGGTGTCTAGAGCGGATGTTATATCTAGAAGTGGTGAGCGGTATTGTAGTATTGGTAGCTCGCTTTACACCGCTTTAGCTATTGTCACGTTACCAGTAACTTCTCCTGTCTCAGTCCACTGTATATTTTCTTTCATTCATAGATAGGATAATACCGCTTTCCCTTTAATTAATAAGTGGAGTGGTATTAGGGAAAGTATGACTTCCAATGCCTTAGTCGGTGTTGTGCGAAATGCCCCAGTTATGCTAGTACAGGATATCCTTTGGATCTTACTGGCCATTCGCACATGGGGATCCCTTTGCAGGGCTGTCCACCACACAATACTTCCGTAGTAAATTCTCTGTCTTATTATCGCTGTGTAAATCCAATGCATTACCTTTGGGTTGAAACCCCAGGTAGTGCCAAAAGGAATCACTTATTTTTTTTTTTTTTTATTTCTGCCAAATGAGATCCTCAGTTCAGTTTTGCTTCAAAACTAATTCTTATTAGTTCTACTAATTCCTAACGTATTTAACATTTTTGCTTAATTGGAGTTGATTGGCAAAGAAAATCGAGGTTTGAAATATACCCAATTTTCGTTTCCTGGTAAATATAATCAACTCTGTCTTTGTAGGGTTTACTGAAAGCTTCATTTCAGTACACCATGTTTGTAATCAGACATATTTGTCAGGGGAGATTCCCTGAACAATTTGACTTCCCACATTGCCAAGTTAAATGGAATAGCTCTAGTCCATTACTATTTTGTCCAATAATATAGTTAAAAAAATACCGCTTTACTCCTGTCTAATTCTTCTGATAGCATAATAATCGTAAATATCCTCTCAATGTTTTCTTTAAATAAATTAAATCTTAGAATAAGTTTTTGTTTTGGTATTTTATACATCTTAAATCAATTTTAGGGGGCAGAGATGAAATTTATTATCAGCTCCCTGCAAAATATGGACATGCGTCGTGTTAATACTCTCTGAAATCTGTCTTGCTAAATTAGACAAAAATTACTGGAGTGGAAAAGTTTTTGAGTTTTTGAGTCGATTACCGGTGATGCCAAGGAATACGTGATATTCTCAAATGTTTTGAATAACACACGGGATCAGTGACTGTTCGGAGCAGGATTTCAGATTAGAATATTAATAATCAAGTCATGATGACAGCAGTTTTTGAAAGAAAGGCAATTGCTTGCTTTTAATATTGTAATAAAAACCATAATTTTTATATTTATTTATTTTATTTTTTGTAGAGAGGAGGGTTTGAGGGGATGATTTACACTCATAATATTATTACTAGTTTATTTATGGTATAATGAGGAAAAATAGTAAATTTTTACATGCTATTGCTTTTTACTATTGGTTCAACTAGTGCCTTGATACAGCTTCAGATATGTCAACACTGCCTTAATGAGTTGTTCAAATTTTAAATTTATTGAGGGAAGGGGATTTTCATTTTTGTAACACTATTACCTACTTATTTATAATCTTAAATTTCTTTCTTGAGACTGGCAATTTTTTAATAAATAATTCGAAACACTATCCAAATTATAGTCTCAAAACTTTTATTTCTTTTACACGTCCAACGTTTCGGCCAATTCGGCCATCTTCAGGGACAATCTCAATTCACTATGAAACATATAATTTAACCATTCCAAAAACTTCATACAGGCTATTCTGCCCAGGTCAAAACTAATAAGTCTATCTAATAAGTCAAATATCCATTAAAAACCACAGTCAAAATTATTTCTCTTTAAACACTATTAATACACTTTTATTACAACCTTGCTTGTCTTTTGCTTGCTTGCAAAAGTTTTGAGACTATAATTTGGATAGTGTTTTGAATTATTTATTAATAAACTATTACCTACTTTTTAGTTATAATTAAATAGTAGCTGATTGTATTCGTCTAAAGTATAAATTAGTTCTAAGGGATTTGTGAATAATTAGTAGTAGCCACATTTGAATGTTTATTGTGGAAAGATAAAGCTCTTATTCTGGTTAAAATAATTGTTTCGGCTTTTATCCCAATTTTTAAAGATATTTAGAAAGTATCATTAGCAATGAGCGCTGTGGTTTCAATTTCAATTTTAGTAACGTCGTTAAGATATATAAAAAAAATATAGAGATTTAATGAAATTCTTCATGGAGAACCGATTATAACCTGCCTTGAGCAAAAAAACAATTTATATAATTTCTTAGTGTACTTTTGAAGTTGGTTTTATCTTTTTATATTTTTAAATATTTATTTTTCTTATAAATAACTTATAAGTTGATAAATTTATCAATATTTATAATTAATAAAAAATAATGGAAAAGTTAATGTTATTTTAAACGTACTATATACAATAAATAGAATAGAAATATTAGGGTAAGAAAAGATAATGCGGATATTGTGAATGTCTAGAGAGGTCTTAAGCAGAAAAGTGAATTCCTCATCCTTCAGCTTTGATTGGATGGCTGGCTCATCAAGTATATGAGCTTTATTGCTGCGTTTATTTCCCGTGGTAGCTTTTCCTTGAAAAGAGGGGAAATAATGTTTATAATGATAACGGAAGGAATAAATAATGATCATTAACTTGGCAATGTGCCTTTTTATTCCAGTTCTAAAGAATTCTTCTAATAATTCCTTATCATTAGAAGAACTATCCCTCTTTTGAAAAATAAAATTGTAATGTAATTGCAATAGAGTTTTAATTATTGCAAGCTATGCAAATCAAAAAAAAAATCATTAGTGATACATAAAAGGTTGCCTCTAACAAGGTTGACGAGTTCCTTCCTATCCCACCCTTCCTCTTCGAGCCAGGCCAATTAGCCAACGTAAAATCAAATAACGAAACTGCTTGGACTAAAATCACCTATAGAAAAAAAATTCTCTTTTACAGTGTGATTGAGGATTGTAATTCATGCTGCATGTCCATCAACATTTATAAAGGGCAACATAAAGAATGACTTAGAATTACGGAAGAATCTTTACATTTCTTTTTTATTTTACTTATTATTCATTGCACTGCATTATTCACAATCTTTTTCATATGATGATATTCTATCGATGAACAAAATATTGATTTTTTAATTAGAATCATCAGCTATAACTAATCTACGATTAGAAAAGACAACACTTTAAATACAGTGAACATAAAATAATAATTAAAAAATAGCATAATGGATTTTGTTCAATAAATTTAAGAAAATTCTTATGACTCGAGATTAATAAAACCATAATTTTTTTTTTGGAACCTATATATTGTTGACATCTATGTTTTTGAACATCAATATATTTTAAACATTGGAGATTAAACATAACTAATATTACAGAAATTTGTATAATTTCTTAAGATTATACCAAACTATTGTTGAACAATTATAGTATAAACAATTTATTACCTCGTTGTAATTATATGGCTTGATAGGGTTCTTTTTAAATATGTAGAGTTGTGGTACATTTATATAGATAATTGTGGATAAAAAGACCTTCAAAAGCTAAAAAGCTCTACTCTTGCAAGCAATAGATTGAGAACAATTTACTCAAAAAGGATTTTATTTTATTTATTTATTGCTATTTATAACTGTACATTCTAATACATTTAGTAATTTTGATCTCAGTTAAAATGGAGTGTTACAGGCGTGTAGAGAAACTACCCATTGGTCAACTCTAGAATACTTGTACCAACGATAGATGTAGGTAAAGATAAGACATTATATCTTGTCCGGATTTACGCCCCAACAGCTTCTTCAAAAATTCAATGAAAATTTTTATGAGAAACTGCAAACAA
This sequence comes from Halyomorpha halys, assembly GCF_000696795.3. Taxonomy (NCBI): domain Eukaryota; kingdom Metazoa; phylum Arthropoda; class Insecta; order Hemiptera; family Pentatomidae; genus Halyomorpha; species Halyomorpha halys. The sequence continues at coordinate 6,272 of NW_027109566.1, forward strand.
TAATAGACAAATTAAAAGTTGGCACTAAGAACACTCTACTCGTGATAGGAGACTGGAATGGTAGAGTGGTCAAATGCAGACCAGGAGAGGAACTTGTATTGGGAAAATCATGGTTTGGGAAGCGTAACGAGGTTGGCGAATGCATCATCAACTTCGCACATAGTAACCAACTAAAAATACTAAATTCGTTCTACAAGAAGAAAATAAAAAACAAATGGACCTGGAAATGCCCTACCGAAGCGAAATTCGAAATGGATATGGATTATGTATTAACCAACAGAATTTACATATTAAAAAACTCCGAAGTATTACCAAATGTTAACTTCAAATCGGACCATAGATTGATCAGGACCATCCTCAGGTTTGATAGAATGAGGAAAACAAGACCTTTCCATTTCACACTAGTCACAAGAAACATAAACACCGAAGTTTGTTTCAGAAAAATATGGAAGAAACAAGACAATATATTGAAAGTGAAAAGATAAACAGCGACGTCCAAGATTTATATATAGGCGTTTGAAGTAAAATTCAGGAAACATCAGCCCATGCAAAATTAAATTTGCACAAACCCAACGATTATCGTTCAAAATTATCCGAGAGTACGTAGCAATTGATAGAGCAAAGGAAAAAATCAATTCTTACTTCAACCGAAAATAATAATTCTCAACTAAATAAACTTATCAGACACCACATCGAACAGGACTTAAGATCATACAAAGAGCAAAGAATAACTAATATACTTAATAACAGCCGTTCGATCGAAAAACTTAAAAATGAACTAAGCGACGGAAAATCTGGCCGGCTAATTTAGAAAACAAGAAAGGAGTTATGGAAAGTAACAGGCAAGAAATCATAAAATCAGTTACAGATTTTTTTAAGAACTATACTCCTCAGAAAAATTCCTTACCAAATCAAAAGTAACCAACGATGAAACAAATTACTTCGTACCACCGATTATGACAACCGAAGTAGAAGCAGCTATAAAAAGTCTAAAAAATAATAACCGTCCAGGAGAAGACGGAATAACAAATGAAGTTTTGAAATCTGCAGGAGATGATTTATATACATTACTATGTCTTGTTTTCAACAAAATCATTCAGAAAAAAGAAATACTAAATGAATGGAAAATTTCTGAGCTATAAGAAGGGAGATAGGAAAAATATCAGCAACTACCGTCCCATTTCAATTGGCTCCACCTTATATAACCTCTTTTCAAAAATAAATAATACAATGGCCCTTCGGAAACTATTAGACATAACCTCATGGGCATGAAAATTTCCGATGAAGTAATTTATCTTGGGTAAATAATTTCATTTGTGAATAAGAATGCCAAGGAAATTGATTCCAAAATAGGTAAAGCATGGAAGAAATTTTGGAGTCTCGGATATATTTTTAAAAGCCGTCAAGATATACAGCTCAATTATCCCAGTACTTACTTATCGATGCCAAAAATGGTCTCTGACTAAGTATAGAGAGGAAGATTAAAGTCTGTCAACGAAGAATGGAACGTATAATGCTTGGAGTCTCTCAAAGGATAAAGTTAGCTCGGTTCGATTAAGAAAATAAACCATGGTTACCGACGTCATAAGCTAAGGTAGAAAAATGAAGTGAACCTGGGCAGACCATCTCATGAGGAAATCCGAAGACAGCTCACCCGGACGAGTTGTAGAGTGAATCCCCCTGGTCAGGAAGAGACGAAGGGGACGACAACGCAAGCGCTGGGCCGACGAAATAACAAAACAGTGAGGCGGTTCATTATGAATGAGACACGCTCGAGATAGGGGATTGTGGAAAGCTAAATGCTACTCCGATTTAAAGGTTCGGCCAATCTCTATTAAAAGACACTAATCTCCCCTAAAAAGACACGGGAAGGTCTTTATGTGAGTATGTTTAATGTATATATTAATTTTTTTGTTTTTTTTTATTTTTTCCTAAAAATAATTCACTTTATATTCACATATAAAAAAAGACTTATTAAACTAAATTATATATATATATTTTTTCTCTCTTTCTCCTTTAAATGTTTATATTGCATTTTGTATGATTTTAATTTATTACATAAATAAAAGGCTATTTCATTTCATTTCATTTGGACCTAGTTTATTCAAACTATTATTTTCACATGGAGTTCTATATACTTATTATTCATTATTTTTGTATCACCTTTATATTTTATCATCTTACTTAACAGCCTCAATAGTAATATAATTTCATTTTCACTTATCCATGTATCATTAGCGACTAACTTGTCCTGTGGGCTTGAATGAACTTTTTTTTAAATCCCTCTTAGGGCCATGAGTGGGGTAGAACATGAGTGGGGTAGAACATGAGTGGGGTAGTACGCTATGATTACGTATGGCGCTCCCAGAAATAATTGTCTTTATTTTATTTATTTAATTGATTTAATTTTCTCTGTGTTTATTTTTACGTGTTTTTTATCTTTATTCCTTCTCTCTTCTTTCACTAAGCCGGGAATGGAAACGGATGAAGAAACCGCCTTCTCTGAAATATGTGAAACTGAATTTCAGTACTTAACAAGGCGTACTCTTCAGAAACGTGTTCGCAATGATGCACCCGGTTTCACTAGGAACTCGCCTAACAATAAAAAAATAAAAACGGTAAACAAAAAAAGTCTACACCTGAAATCTGCAGTACACCTGCAGCCAAAAATAAATATACCAACACGTCTGCACGAACCATATCTAATGATGACAACTTATCTAACATAGAACCACCCATTAATGCTACTCCTCAACCTTCCGCCAATCTTTCATTTACCGAGCCTGTTCCACCCCCAATTTTCGTCAAAAATATACAGGATTTCTTTGCGTTTGGTAAAGAAATCTCAGAAGAGATTGGACAACATAATTTCAAGTGCTATTTCAATAATAAAGGTACCAAGATTACAACAACAAATAAAAACAACTACAAGAGCCTGGTTATCATCTATCATAGAAGAATTATAGCATCTATCGATAAGAATTACGACTTCCACTGTTACCAGCTAAAAGAAGATAAACCATATCGAGTCGTTTTGAGGGGACTCCATTCCACTGCACCATCTACAGCCATTAAGAGTGACTTAGATGAATTGGGTCACAACGTTTGCCATATTTCTAATGTAATACACCCAACGGAAAAATATCACCTTTCTCTATTTTTCATTGATTTGGAACCAGCTTTCAATAATGCAGATATTTTTAAAATTTCGAGGCTGGTATACTCGTGTGAACGTTTTGAGGAACCCCGACACGGGGCTGAAATTGTTCAATGCACGAAGTGTCAGAATCTTAGCCACACAAAAGCCTACTGCCACCATCAAGCCAGATGTGTTAAATGTGCTGGCTCACATCCATCTGACACCTGTCAGAAGTCTCGAGTGACTCCAGCTAAATAAGTACTTTGTGGGCAGGAAGTTCATCCTGCTAACTTCAAAGGTATAATATAGAAAAATATGCAACGACAAAAAACCACGAATTCTGCCTTAAAAGTGAACAAACAAAACAAAGTGAACCTAGAAGAAGAACTTACTGGGCCTTCAACGAGTAACGTGGAACATCGTACCCCAGTCAAAAATCTGCTCCAACAACCCATCAACCCTAGCAGGCAGCCTATTAAATATTCAGAATCGACTTGCCGAGTTCAGGCGCCTCCAGCCTCCCATCCCCTCCTCCTGACATCCCCCTCAGTGACAGTCCTCTATTCCTCTCCCACAGACTTCACTGTATCAGTCTCAAAGTTCCCATCCACAGATTAAAACACCTTCAAATGACTTTCCTCCCAAAAATGTGAAAATTCCTCCAACGATCAATCTTTAACTTCCTCCCCTATCCCAAACATTCTCTTCGGTCAATCTTTTACCCGAACCTTCAGTAACCGAGGACCTAATTCAACAACCCCAAAGGAGAGTTCAATCCCTACCTAGACTGACATACACCCATTTCCAAGATAATACCTTCTATTCCCTAAACAGCCAAAATACACCAGCAATAGGATCTATCCTTTCCGGATTTCTTCCTGATCTTCAAAACACAATCAAGCCTCTTATCTCACTCCTAACCAGATTCCTTACAAAAAATCCCGTTCAATTTAGCTAGATGAACAAGAGCAACTTAATATACTTTTATGGAATGCAAATGGACATTTCATCGACATAGCTATGCTGACTGAAACCCATTTTGCAAAGCATTCTTACTTCTACATAAGCGACTACATTACACATTGAAAGGATCACCTTGACATCACATTCCACGCAGGTTCTTGTATTCTTATTTATAAATCTTTACCTCACTCCCTCATTCCTTCCACTCCTTTAGATACTATTCAATCAACATCCGTCAGCTTATCCTCTCGTCCGTTCAACATTACACTTTCAGTTATATAATGTTCTCCAGGTAATTCCCTTTTCTATAGCCATCTTGAATCCTTATTCCGGTCCTTCAGTTCGCGATTTATTGCTGAAGGAGATTACAAAGCTAATGATCAACGGTGGGGATGCAGAACGTCCAATACTCGTGGTAGGACTCTTTGCAGAGTCACAACATCCAATGGTTATTCCCTCCTCTATCCTAAAAATCCTACTTATTGGCCTAAATCCCTTAAAAAACGTCCCGATATCCTTGATATATTTGTTACTTCCCAAATACCCACCTCACAATCCACAATTCAATCTTTAAATGACCTCTCTTCAGATCATAGCCCGGTTCAACTCCACATCTTTTCAAATCGTATTTCTAGACCCTCTCCCCCTTCGATGGTTACAGGACATGTGGACGGGATAAATTTTCGGACTGATCTAGAAAACGTACTTCACTTAAAAATTCCATTAAAAACAAAAGAACAGATAGACTCTGCTATCGAAATACTCTCTACAACGATAGGAAATACTATCACTAACAATACTTCACCAATGAACATAAATTTTTTTAGAAAAAACAACTTACCTCGTCACGTAACATAAAAATGACGGGCAAGAGCGAGGTGGCACAGAAGAATATATCCTTCGGACAAAACTCATTATAATGCCTTGACTAACTGACTAAAAACAGAAATTAGAAATGACAGAATTCAAAATTACCAGAACTTGACAGAAAACTTAAATACCACTGGCAAATAATTATGGAAAACTACTAAAATAGAAATCTTTCAACCATCCACTTCTCACTGAAAATAAGACTTGGACACGATCAGATGAAGCAAAAACTCAAATATTCGGCGAACACCTCTTCAAACTATTAACCCGCGAACGTGATACTATAATTGAAATTTTGAAGACAATTAAAAAACTAATGAGAAAATGAAAGCCTGTTAGTTTGACAAAAAAATCCTGAAATTATTGGCTAAGGTTGTACTCATCAAAACAAGTTGCAACGAGTATTTTGAGTGTATATATAAATTAAAGAATGCTTACAATTAAAAATTCAAGAAAGCTTAAAATACTGGAGAATTTTTTAAATAATAAAACTAGGGATTCAAAGTCAGCCTGTGGAATACATCTTCGTTGCTAGATATACGAAACATTTTATATGTTTTGTATTCCATACACTTGATTCTAGCGTGTAATGGAGAGATACTAAATTCGCATTAAGAGGTTATTGTTGGATTTTTGCCAAGTCGTTCATTTCCTTTCTTTGTGGTGTTATGGTCGGATAGGCAGATGATTTTTGTTGGAATATTTACTTTTACACGTCTAGTTTGAAAAGTGACCTTCACCATCCCTGAAGAAGCCTTTTTTAGTAATCAAAGCTGTTCAATGCTTATTTAAAATTCGTATTACAAATCTTTCAACCATCTACTTCTCACTAAAAATAAGACTTGGACACAATCAGATGAAGAAAAAACTAAAATGTTCGGCGAACACCTCTTCAAAACTTTTAACCCCCATCCTGATATCCTTAATCCAACCCATCTTAAACATGTAGAAGCAGAGATTACAATTCCACCCCAAATGACCCTTCCTCCTACAGCCTCAGATATAACATATAACATTATATCCAGATATAACATTGTATCCATCAGATATAATGTTATCACAGCACATATTCTGAAACATCTTCCTCGTAAAGCCATCATATTCCTTACCTATATCTATACTGCTACTCTCCGATCCACCTATTTCCCCGACCCTTGGAAAATGTCTATAATAAAAATGTTTCCCAAACCCTCCAATCCGTCTTCCTACCGTCCTATTTCATTACTGCCCATTATGGGAAAAATCATAGAAAAACTCTTATTAGAACGCCTCTATCCAATCCTTGACTCATATCATGTTATTCCTGACCACTAGTTTGGATTTAGAACATCCGTCGTCGAGTGTTAGATGTCATATCTTCCACATTCACTGGAGCACAGAATGAACTCAATGTTAAATAAGCTTTTGATCGAGCCTGGCATCCAAGTCTACTCAATAAACTTCGTCAATTCCTACCCCCTACATATTTCCTTTTAATCCGCCCCTACCTCACTGAAAGAACCTTTAAAGTAAATCATAACCTAGCTTACTCATCTCTCTTATCTCAGTTCGCCGGTGTTCCTCAAGGTCCCATTCTTAGGTCCCATTATTTCTACGGTTTTTACAGCTGACATCCCGACCCACCCTAACACAGTCCTAACAACATACGCTGATGACACATGTATACTGTCTGTAAACAACGACTCTACTACTGCATCACAAACGGTACAGACATACTAGTAGAAACACATAATATCCATTGAAGAATGGTGTCAAACTGGAAATCAAAATAAATCCTGACAAATCCCCTTTAGATCTCCTTTACTCTCCGCCGTAAACCTCTACTCTCCTGTCCTACAGTATCCTTTCTCAATACTCCACTAACGCCTGTTGAACAGATTCTATACTTAAGACTCCATCTTGACGAGAGACTTACTTGGAATCCACATACAAGACTGAAACGACAAGAAACTGCTCGTAGATTCCGATTGCTAAAACACCTACTTGACAAACGCTCTGAACTTCCCATCCACTACAGGAAAATTAGTATACACTACGATAATCAGACCAATTTGGACATATGGAATTGAGCTCTGGGGCTCCAGCAAACCATCAAATTCCTCCCGCATCCAATTCTTACAATCCAAAATCCTACGTAAATTCCTTGATGCTCCTTATTACGTTACAAATAAACTCATCTACAAAGACCTTAACATCCTATTTGTTGCTTTAGATTTGGCCCAAAACAGATATGCGTCTTATCATTCTAATCTCCTTACATATGTAATCTCCTCACCCTTTAATTCTTAAGCTCTCATCCTTAACATCCCTGATAATCCTCCGAGGGGTCTAAAAAAAAGATGGCCACGGGACCTTCTAATTTAAATTATTGCTTAAAGTACCACCAATGGGTGATTTCTTCCCAAGATTTTCAAATTTAAATAAAAAATACAACATATTTACTTATTGTATTTATTATTTGTATAGTTGTAAATCACATGAAATAAATAAATAAAATAAAAAAAATTGTTTAAATAAATAATTTAATTTTTATCCATTTTAGTCTCAACACATTTTATTTTTTTTACAAGTCCGACGTTTCGGTCAATCCAGCCATCCTCAGGGACAATCTTAATACAATTTTGGAACTAAATGATTTAAAAACTAAACTTCAGTCTATTCTGTCCAGGTCAAAACTACCATTTCTAATCAGTCAATTTTCACATTAAAAACAAAAATTTGTTTAAACTATTTGTTAAAACTTTATCACTTTTTGTTGTGATAACGTTTTAACATATAGTGACTGTGATAAATGAATTTTAATTTTTTAGATGTGGCTGCACCTTATCCACCTTCATCCGACCGGGTGCCTCCTCCAGCCCTTCAGGTCTCAGTATGAGTCTGCTTGTTCATCTTTATCTTCTTGTCTTAGTGGCTCGTCAATTCCGGGTGGGTGGTCGAGCCCTTCGTAACGTAAAAGTTCGTCGGGCCAACCACCTCCTTCCACCCGTAGATAAATTCCCTTAAGAAGGGATAATTATCCTCCTCCATAATTCTCCCAGACGAGGGAAGACTCCACTAGACTCCACGAGGGCAAATGTCTCGGATTGCTCAACAACCTGGCACTATGTCATTCCAAGGTGGGCAATCCAACACTACATATTCTGCAGTTTCAGGGACTCCACACGTAGGGCACCAGGTTAGATGTTCTTCTTAAAACATTGCAGCTTTCCCCAGAACCATCAGGATATGCGAGACCTGATTTGGGAGGAACCACCCCGCTCTCAGTTTTGAATGGACGGTAAGGAAGAACTTCTTCAAAGTGGAGGGATGGTGGATGGAATGGACTATGGCAAGCGAGCCAGAAGCGGCTCGCTTGCCATAGTCCATTCTATTTTTCAATGGAATCTTCTCGTAGCATCTTCTTCCATAGTTTCGGGGTCTCGCCAATCCTCTCTTGGAGTCCCTCCGGTAGCGCTACCAACTCCTGTCCCTTTACTTCGTACTTAACGAAATCCTCCTTGAGAATGAGGTTCGGGGGCATCGCTCCGGCCCCCACCTGCACCGCCTCATGCGACACGTTCTGTAGGTATTCGTGACTCTCAGCAGAGCCAATCTCTGTATGGTGGCCCGTTTCCTCGATGTTATGGAACTGAAGAAATTAACCACAGCAGATCAGGCGCCATGTTATGTCAGGTGGGGCAGAGCTGCCGTCGCTCTGGTTTCAGCATACATGCCGCCACGATAGGGGAATGTAAATATAAATGTAGAGGATAATATAGACGCTGTGGAGGCTCTCGCGCTTAAGTATAAAAGCGTGATAGTCTGTTCCGACACCAATTTTTGGAGCACAGCCTGGGGTACGGTTCGCACAGGCGCTAGAGGGAAGTTGATAGGTTGATGCGAGGTGTAAGCCGGTTATTTGAATGAGCCTTCTGGCCCCAAATTTGTTGGAGTTGGATATATGTGACACTTGCCACGGCTCCCATAGCATATCGTATTTCTGACTGGAATCTACGGTCAGACATGAGCTCGTACCACCGGATCATAGCATTCAGTGTGGTGGAGGAGAAAGGCGGTGCTCTAGAAGTAGAAAAGGAGTTTGTGACTCGATCAGCGAACTGGAGAGCGTTTTCCAATAAATTGGAGGGAATACAGAATCTAAACATAGGTATAGGGTATGCCGAAATGCAGTGCGTTGCTAGAAGAAGAAATCCTGGGACAATTTATTATAGAGGAGTCAGAAAAGGATTCCTGGGGTATCCCGTATAGGGTGGCACTAGGAAAGGTTAAGCTGTTACAGGTGACGGCGGCTATTAGAGTGAGTGATACCCAGGCAACCAAATTGGAGGAGGCTGTAAAGATGAATATAGATTATATATACCATAGGGATGATCCGTCGAAGGATAGTGCAGATGATGGAATGGTTAGACGTACCACGTTATAACCACCAGGTACCGACCTACGTCCACCAAGGGATTTGTGGGACCTTCGTCTTGCCATGAACAGACAAAGGATCGGAAAGGCTCCTGGACTAGACAACATAAATGCTATAAAGAACAGTGCCCCTTATTTCGAGGAGTTATTGGATATATTCAACGAGTGTTTGGATAAGGGGTACTTTCCAAACAAGTGGAGGATTGCAGACTTGAGACTGCTCTACAAGGGAGGTGGTAAGTATAAGGAAACGCCTAAAGCCTATCGACCTATATGCCTCCTCCCAGTAGCTAGTAAGGTCCTGGAGCAAATGATCGTCCACAGCCTTAGACCAATCCTACCTTAGACTACGTGCTGCAAGTCATCCACGACAATTCAGCTCGACCCGTGGCAAGGGAACTACGGATGCAGTGCTGAGAGTAGGCAGTGGCGTGAAGGAGATGGCGGAGAAATATGTCTTATTGATCATGTTTGATATCTCCTCCGCCTTCGACAACGTTTGGTGGCCCCGTGTACTCCAGCGGTTGCAATAGCTCGACACTCCCAGTAATCTATAATCCCTCGTACGAAGTTACCACAATGAAGGGAGTGTCATGATCAGGGAGAACTACTACAAAATTGAAAGAGGATGTCCGTCCTAGGACCAGGTCTGTGGAAGCTAGTATTCAATGAGTTGCTGGGGGAACTATAGGAAAAGGAATTCCTTGCGATGGCCTACGTCGACGACCTGGCAATCATCGTGGCCAAGAACTGCAGAGCCAGACTAAAGACAGAAGCGGAGAGGTGTGCCAGTCTCGTAGGAGAGTGTTGCGTAAAGAGGAAGTTGAATATGGCCGCGCAGCCAAGACTCAGGCCATACTTATAAGAGGCTCCACGGACAGGGTTCATCTTATCACCCTGAATATTCAAGGAGAGAGGGTTAGACCGGGTGAGGAGATGACAAATCTTAGTGTGAGCATAACAAGAAGATTTGATGCCACTTCTCACCTTGTGTATCTAAAGTGAATTAAGTAGGACAGGGGTTGTATTTTGTGCCTCAGGTAAACGATGACCATATATAAAGGAGTGAGCATGGGTATTCTGAGGTACACATCCCCTGCGTGGAGCCGAAACCTCACGCAGACACAGAAGAGGAAACTAGCCACCATAATCGCTCTGTCGCTGAGCCGGACCGATGGCCCTGGACCTCATCCTCAAGGAGGATGTCCTTAAATATGTAGTAAAGAGACAGGTACAAGAGGCGTTACCAGAAGAGCTTCAAGAGAGGTTCGGTGGGACTCCAAACTTATGGAAGAAAATGCTGCGGCAGGGCTCAATACAGCAGTAGAATGGACGGTGGGTAGCAAGCCAGAACGGCTTTTAGAAAATTCTTCCTAACCGTCCTTTTAAGATTGAAGGCTAAATGGGTCCTCCCAGACTATTGGGTCACGCAGATCCGGAAGGTTTTGGGAAAAGCTGCAGAGCTTTGGAAATAATATCGACCCCCGGTGCAGAACAGGTAGATTGCTTCGCCACACAGTGGTGCCAAAGAGGAAAAAATTCGATTTTCAAAAGTTCTGATTTCGATTATCTAGTTTGTGATTCTCACACTATTTAAGCTACAGGATCTAGGAAAAGCAGGATTTTTTCCCTGTTTCAAGGGTATTCCCATTAATTTAGGCCCACTCTTATAATAATGAAAGTTTGACCAAATCACACACTACTCTAAATGAGTGATATATAATTTTTCCTGCTCAACGATGGTCAACTAAGCCACACATCAGTCAAACTAGGGAATAAGAGCGCTTTACAACGTTATAAGCAAATTTAAATTAGTTAATACGAATTTTTTTTAATTATTTATTTAATGTAATTTACAACTGTACAAAATAATACAATAGGTAAATATGTAGTATGTTTCATATACACTTGAAAATC
>NW_027109566.1:18526-22751 GCF_000696795.3 Halyomorpha halys
TCAGCTGTATAGACCGTATAAAGAATGGGACCTAAGATACTACCTTGAGGAACACCGGCAGACTGAGAAAAGAGAGATGAGTTGGCTAGGTTATGATTTACTTCAAAGGTTCTATCAGTGAGGTAGGAGCGGATTATAAGGAAATATGTTGGGGTAGGAATTGACGAAGTTTATAGAGCAGACCTGGATGCCAGACTCGATCAAAAGCTTGTTCAACATCGAGGAAGACTCCCATGCAGTACATACCGCGATCCAATGTGGAAGATATGACATCAGCCACTCGATGACTCTGTTGTATGGTAGAATGAGATGTTCTATATCCACCCTATGGTCAGGAATAACATGATATAAGTCAAGGATTGGATAGAGGCGTTTTAATAAGATTTTTTTCTAGAATTTTGCCCATAATGGGCAGGAACGAAATAGGACGGTAGGAAGATGGATATTCAAGTGGCTTGGAGGGTTTGGGAAACATTTTTATTATAGACATTTTCCAAGGATTAGGGAAATAGGTGGATCGGAGTGTAGCATTATAGATATAGGAAAGGAATAGAATTGCTTTACGAGGGAGCTGTTTCAGAATGTGTGCTGTGATAAGATCGTGGCCAGGAGCTTTTTTAGAAGGTAATTGGTAGATGATGTTCATTATTTCTGAGGGATGAAAGGCATTAGGAGGAAGGGTCATTTGGAGTGGAATTGTAATGCCTGCTTCAACATGTTCAAGATGGGTTGGATTAAGGATATCAGGATGGGGGTTAAAAGTTTTGAAGAGGTGTTCGCCGAACATTTTAGTTTTTGCTTCATCTGATCGTGTCCAATTCTTATTTTCAGTGAGAAGTAGATGGTTGAAAAATTTGTAATACGAATTTGAATACGATGGTGAAGGTCACTTTTCAAACTAGACGTGTAAAAGTAAATATTCGAACAAAAATCATCTGCCTATCCAACCATAACACCACAAAGGAAGGAAATGAACGACTTGGCAAAAATCCAACAATAACCTCTTAATGCGAATTTAGTATCTCTCCATTACACGCTAGAATCAAGTATATGGAATACTAAACATATAAAATGTTTCGTATATCTAGCAACGAAGATATATTCCACAGGCTGACTTTGAATTCCTAGTTTTATTATTTAAAAAATTCTCCAGTCTTTTAAGCTTTCTTGAATTTTTAATTGTAAGCATTCTTTAATTTATATATACACTCAAAATACTCGTTCCAACTTGTTTTGATGAGTACAACCTAATCCAATAATTTCAGGATTTTTTTGTCAAACTAACAGGCTTTCATTTTCTCATTAGTTCTTTAATTGTCTTCAAAATTTCAATTAAAACAGTTGAACTTGATATATTTTTTTGTTCTGAGTCGGAGGAGATCAGTCCCAGATTTCTATGTTAATCCATTCTCGAGATATTGATTTTTTCCGCTTTTTGGATATTCGCCATGGAAGGACAAGGGCCAGGTTGTCGAGAATGACCGGAATTTTTTCCCTCGCCGAGTCGGACTTCCCCTGTTTGATGGAATAAGAGAATAATCCCTTCTTCAGGGAGTTCATTTACGGCTGGAAGGAGGTGGTGGGCCCAACTCATTTCACACCTGACATCGTCGAGCAACCAGAAGAGGAGGAAGCTGACCCAGACTGAGACCAGGTGGGCTGGACTAGCCTGGCAACTGCAGGAGGCACCCAGACGAATGCAGTGGACCTTTCCCTATCCTTTCCCATTCGTAAGGCCTTCAACCTAGCGCTGGGCTACACCACAGTAAAAATTTTTTCCTAATAGTAATTAAATAATTTATAAAAGAATAAAAAAAAAATGTTGATTTTGAGAGCAGAGGTATGCGCAAACCCCAGCCCAATGTGTACCTCATATGCCAGAAATGGAAAGGGAGGGGGATTGAAAAAAAAGTAGCCAATCTCCGCTTTTGACTCTTTGTGAGGTTCCGGTTCCACGCAAGAAATGCGTACCTTAGGATACCCAGAACCACGTCTTTATTAATAGTCATCGTAGCAGGGTACCTGATTCGCCAGAACGCCCCCCCCCCCTATCCGGCTCAATAGTTTGAGTGACCCTATCCCTTAAATACATCAGGTGAAGAGTGGCGTCAAATCGTATTCTTATCCTCACCCCTAGGTACGTCACGTCCTCACCCAGCCTGATCCTCCGTCCTTGGATGCCTTAGGGTTTGAATGAAATTCCCATCTTCTTTTACTTTATTAGCAATCATACATCCTTAAGTTTCAAGGATCAAGGTAAAGCCTCCCATCGGAGCCGGACATATGCCCTTTGCTAAATCCAAATTAATCATTGGGTTATATTGATTTTCCAGTGTATTAGTCTATTGAATGTTTTATTTTTCTTATCGGTACATGCGAGCTGCTGCTTTACGTTTTATTGGGTCGGCCTGCCCTCTTCGCAGTAATTCGTTGCCACGCTCGAACTGAGATTAAAATTGATCTATCCCTCGTTCCACTATGGATTTCTTCATTCTTTGAGGCCACTTTGGAGACTTCGATTAATGGCTAGTCAGAATTTAAGAAACACTTAGACGATCTTGCCGATTCATATAAAGAACAGGAGCAAGCAGATTTATTTCCAAATGACCACTGGAATACCATTTATGATAAACTCCGGAGAGAAATCAACACTGCTCTGGATCCGTTACCGGGCTCGGAGGTGGATCATTGTCGCGCCCTCTGAAGAAAGGCAGAAAGGTGATCATAACCCCGATGGTCGAAAACAGTATCAGGCGGTGCATGGATAAGCTGCAGTAGAAGCCCGTGTTTTTGTTCAGAACACTCGGCAAATCAATATCACTACAGACGCGGGTAAGTACGGAGGGTGAATAGGAAGATGCCACGGCAGTAGGTGCCTGTTAGAGACGGAGACCAGGTATAGTGCGCAGGAACGAGAGTTCTTGGGAATAGTCTAGGCTATTCTCTTCATCTCAAGAGAGCTCGGAGAATGTAAGACCAAGAGATATGAAGGAACTGGAGGACATTATTAACTACAATGAGTGGCAAATTGTATGGAAGACAAAGAAAACTGGATTGCTCAAAGTTGAGTGTTGCAAGTATGGGAGGAGCAAAATCACGACGATTTGGTCACAGCTAAGTATGTGGGACGACCAGATTTGTAGAGTGTTGAAGAATGCTTCAGGGCCCGGAGAAACTCACCTTTAAGTGGGCAATGCCATCGTCTGGAAGAAGATCAAGCGGCTATGGAGCATTGAAGAAATAGGGACGGAAAGGAGGTTCATCCGTTGTAAGCTGATGTTGGAAACCCTTCAGGAAGACGAAAGACAAATACGAAACCAGGGCAAAACGAATCACTTGGGCAAAGTACTTTTGTTGGGGAATGAAGAAGACAATCACGGAGGTTTTAGCACTTTGCAAAGTTTTCTGCGCACGAAATATGATAGAAACCTACCAAAAGGGAGACAAGACTAAACATATACCGCAGATGTTCCGCTCAACGATCTAGAGATTGATACTTTCACCTGAAGAGGATATAAATGGATAACTGTTGATACCTTCAATAAGGCGGCAATGGTGCACCAGTTGCAAGAAAAGTCGTCAGAAGCGTATTGCATCAGACGGAAGGTCTTTGACAATGCCAGAATTCGAACTGAAATGAAGGACCTCGACATGACATGGCACCTCAACACACCAGGACACCCAAAGAGTAGAGGAGGTATAGAGCGCCTTCATGGCACGTTAAGTGACCATATTCGCTTATATTAGATCGACATAACCATTAGCGAACACATCATAGTTACATTAGAAAGCGTGAAAGAGGAGAACTGTCCTTATTGAGCAATTAAAGCTTAAAAGCGGCAATCAGAAAATAAAAGGTGGAGTGTCCTCATATTCCCACAAACAGATTATATTACAGAAAATCTAAATTTATTGTTTTTATTTTCTTATTAAAACGCCTCTATCCAATCCTTGACTCATATCATGTTATACCTGACCACCAGTTTGGATTTAGAACATCTCATTCTACCATACAACAGAGTCATCGAGTGGTTGATGTCATATCTTCCACATTGGAGCGCGGTATGTATTCCACGGGAGTCTTCCTCGATGTTGAACAAGCTTTTGATCGAGTCTGGCATCCAGGTCTGCTCTATAAACTTCGTCAATTCCTACCCCAACATATTTCCTTATAATCCGCTCCTACCTCACTGATAGAACCTTTGAAGTAAATCATAACCTAGCC
>NW_027109566.1:23371-24672 GCF_000696795.3 Halyomorpha halys
AGATATGTGTCTTTTCATTCAAACTCCTTAACCATCCTAACCCATTAATTCTTAATCTTTCATCCTTAACAATCCCTGATAATCCTCGGAGGCGTCTGAAAAGAAGATGGCCACGGGACCTTCTAATTTAAATTAATGTTTGAAATACCATCAATGGGTGGTTCCTTCCCAAGATTTTCAAGTGTATATGAAACATACTACATATTTACCTATTGTATTATTTTGTACAGTTGTAAATTACAATAAATAAATAATTTAAAAAAAATTGTTTTTATTTTATGATTGTTTTTTTACTTTCGTAAATATTGTGTTTTCATTTTAACTTTTTTATGCTTGTCGATTGGTCTCTCCTCAGTCCATCGCACTGAGCACCAGCGAAGAGTGGCTAAAAAGAGCCAATCTTTGTTTCTTCATAGAAGGTAGGCAGTTTAAACATGATATATATATTCACCAACTACTGGATGAAGTATGTATGGATTCTTTAATTAAATTTGATAAAATGTATTGTGTTTTTTTTTTTTTTTTTTATCTTTGTCCCATAACGATTTAAAATATGGTCACACCATTGATTTCAGTTTAAAAGATCCATTTCAATAGTATATCGGAAGGCATAGGTTCCTGTTTGAAATTTTAAAGTTGTAATAGATCTGAGACACCCCATTTTTTTTTTTCAAAAACAGGTCAGAATCTTAATCTTTGCTGAAAAAAATTAAGTACGTATTTTTATATTATATTAAGAGAAATTAAGCCGGGGCATCTAAAAAGGACACTCTATATATTGTAACATAAGAAAGTAGTAGAACACAAACGAACTCTTTTCGTACACACGTTTTTGAACCAGCTGTTCTTATCATAATAATCTATCTCGTTATTGAAAAGTAGTCATGTTTCACGCGTTGGTACGTAATGAAATTGTACTGGCCTTGGATTATTGGAGTAGGGATAGGACTGAAAATAGTTATGAATTGCTTTATAAGATTTATCTTGGGACTCCTCAGGCGCTCGCCCCTGTTAGTACACCGATTTGAAATATCTTAATCCTACTTCCTGACAGCAATACCTCCTACATTCTTCATCACCATTCTCTAAATTCCTCTATCCATTCAATAAATACTAGATCTTAATCGGTTCTTTTATAAACACCCTCTTTGAGAACTGATTTTTTCTACAAACGCTTAGTCATTTGTACTCACTCTTTCTGAAATTCTCAATTTCTATATCTATTCAGCAACACACCTCATGCTCCATTTCCATTAAACAACACCTATTTCTTACTTCCTTATAAACGTTTAGTGAATATA
>NW_027109566.1:24772-32483 GCF_000696795.3 Halyomorpha halys
AGTGAATAAAACTAGCGCAACGATTAAAAAATGTGAAGTATGCGACATGGACAACAAAAAACATCGATGTTTTAAAATATCGTTCATACAAAACAACGACTACGCATGGTCCCGACAGTCAAAAGTTGTTGCTGGAACTAGGAATGCAACATCGACTACAAAAAACATCGATATTTTGAAATATCGTTGCTTTAAAAACATTGCCAAAAATATATCGCTGTTTTTGAACACCCATTTCAGAAATATAGGTCTGTTCCAACGACTACGAATGCAGAAGTGGTTGCTGGAACTAGGGATGGAACATCGACTACAAAAAACAGCGATGATTTAAAATATCAATGTTCAAATTAATATTAAAATATCGTTGCTCTCAAAACATTGCCAGAAATACATCGATGTTTAATGGCATCTATTTCAGTAACATGAGTTCTGTTCTAACAACTTCTGATTATCCAGAACTTACTATGTTGTTGTTTTTTAGAATGTGATCATTTTTATTTGTAATTGTTATATATCGCCAATTTCTTAACTGTATGGGTAACAATACTCATAACTATAATAACCCGTGGTTATTAACTATAATAACCTGTGGAGAGGTTGCTAGTCCTTCATCGGGCGCCTCTATACAATACTTGGGTCATACCAGCACTAAGCTACAGCTTTGGTATATTATAGTGGTCAAATACCAGCCTACAAGAAATATATCGTCTTGTGAAAACGACACTCACGCAAGAGCGGGTCCACCATCCCATATCATCCAAATCCAGATTTATTTATCCAGGAAAGAAGGAGGATGAGACCTCATAAATATTGAAGAAGCGTGCCGCAAGCAAGAATTATCCCTACGTCAATATTTTCATTCAAAAACCACTAGTATTTATCAGGTAATCGTTACAATAGATTATGGTCTGACTGCACTGAACCTGAGAAAAACGGATGAACCGAACATTGTTTCAGAAAAATAACGACTGGCGGAAAGGTAAAGTAAGTCTCTGCTTGGGAGTTTCTATAGCCAACTGAACAAAGCCTCCATAGACAAATGGCTAAAAGGTAGAAGGCTATTCTCTGAGACTGAGGGATTTGTGGTTGCAATTCGAGATCAGGTTATTGGCACCAGATCATATAGGAAGCACGCATCAGCACTGGATAAGTGTCCATTATGCTCGGTGGCGAAGGAATCAATCCAACATATCACGGGTGGATTTGGTGTGTTGGCTACTGCTGAATATCAAGACAAAAGAAAGGGGAACTTATTGATGTCGGAATCCCAAACGGTAATAATATAGATTCTACTGTGGGAGAAAAACTAAGGAAATATCAGGCATTGACAATTCAATTGAAGGAACTGTATCACTTGGGGGGAGTTGCAACAACTCCAGTTATTATATCCTCCAATTTGAAAAATAAAATAAATAAATCAACAAAATATGAAGGTGGTTGGACTTCTATGTCCCATACATGAGATATTATGGGGGAGGGTATTAGAGTGACGAATGTTGGAAGGGATGGAGTTCCATAAGGATGAGGCTCGGATAATGAACGGTCTATCGAAAGCAGCGGCTCAGTGGGCCCTTGTGTATAAATCTGAAAACCGGGAACGGGTATCGCGGGAAAGAATAGGGGATTTGAATTGAAGGAGCTCGGAGAATTATGAAGGACGGCGGGATTGTATGTCTTGAAAGATTAAGGATGTCAGGAAATACTTACGACAGTAGGAAGGATAAAGCCACTTCAACTCTGCATAAAAACGGGAAACATAGGCGTCCCTTGGGATCTCGAAGATGAATCGTATACAGCAATTTATCGAACGTTTTAATTTCGCCTCAAGATCTCCAGAAGCGCCATCATATATCGTACAGCAACAGTCAAAGTAGGGAAATATTAGAGAAGTGACTAAGAGCCGAGTTTCAAATGGAAATAGGTGGGGGAGGTAATTTAGACGTTTTAAAGTGGAAAAGGTACGGCGGAAGATATTGGATACATGGTTTTTCCAGGATAGCGTTTGATCCATAGTTATTCCCAGGTTTTTGATGGTGGATTAAAATGTGATGGGATTATCATGTAAGAACAGAGTTGGAATATTAGGAACAGTTTTAAGGTGGTGATTGGAGTCTATCAAGATTGCCTTCGTCTTCTCCGCATTTAGCTTCAACTTGTTAGTTCTCGCCCATTCAAATCTTCTTGAAGTTTCTCTTTGGCTGGTAATAGGTCAGAAGGCGGGAAGGACAGGTATATTTGGAAATTATCTGCATAGATGTGGTATTGGGAGTGATGGATTTCGAGGGGAAGGTCATTAATGTAAATAGAAAACAGAGTAGGACACAGAGAGGAACCTTGAGGAATACCACAATAGAGGGTCTTATATGGAGCTTGACCTGGGACGACTACATACTGGGGCCGAATGAGAGAAAGGATTTTAACCAACACAGGGCACTGTTGGATAGAGGAAGATTAAGCAATTTAGTAAAGAGGATGTTATGGTCAACAGTAGTTAACGCTTTGGAAAAGTCTAGAAGGATTAATATAGTGAGGTTTTGATGTTCAATGGAGTTTTGGAGGTCAAGGGTTATTTTAAGGTGAGCGGATTGTGTTAAATAGCCAGATCGAAAGCCAGATTGGAAAGGTTTGATAAGGAAAGTTCATCTAGGAAGCTGGAGATTTGATTTTGGAAAAGGCGTTCTAACGGTTTTGTAAGATTAGATAGTAGAGAAATAGAACGAAAGTCGTGCAGTGAGCTAGGGTATGAAATTTTCTTCAAAGGTCGGACTAGGCCAGTTTTCCAGGAAGATAGGAATATGGAGTTTTGCAAAGAAAAGTTGTATATGTGGTGAAGAACAGGAATAACGACAGGAAGGCTGGAATTTTATTAGTTTTACTGGAATACTATCAGGGCCATAATCATAAGTGTGGGATTTTAGGACAGCGGAAAGTACTTCATCGTAGGACATAAGTCATCAGGATTGAAATTGTGATGTTGAATATCGCAAGTAAAGGAATTATGAGCATATGATAAGAAATGGTCATTGAGGTCATCTGGTAATTGAGTCACATGGAAGGAACTAAGATTATTGGATTCTGATAGGGATAGGTTACGAAGTATTTTCTTGGCATGGATTGGAAAGGGCATTATGAAAATATGTGGCATTGGCAAGTCGGACTGCGGATTGGGTTTCATTCTGGAGGATCTTATAAGACGTGTAATCGGCAGGTAAACGGGTTAGACGGTATTTGCGCCTCGCTGCATCTCTTCTTTTCATTTATTTCAGGGAACAGCTAAGGTGCAGAGGGATGACGTATGGTTCTGGTTTTCAAAGGAGCATGAATATCTTGAGCATCAATATCTATGGATTGTAGGTTTGAGGTCAGGGTGGTTACCGTAGGTTCAATGGAGTTATAGGAATATATGATGTCCCATTGGAAAGAATTAAGGTCAGGCTGAAGGGATTCATTAGTGATATGGTCTAAATTGCGGTATGAAACTATTTTGGGAGTCAAGGATTTCACGGGTAGGCCGTATGTAATTGATTGTCAAATCATGTGATGAAAGAAATGGAACGTGATATTGAGAAGAAGACAGGATTTTGATGGGGGGGGGGGTCACAGATGTAAAGGTCTAACCAGGTGTCAGAAAATTGGGTGTGATGGGTAGGAGAATTAGGGTAGTGAAGTTGATAGCAAGATGTATTACTTCAAGTTCACCCACTGTACATTGTTACATATAACAACTATTTGCACGCTCTCCTTTTCTTATACAAAATTGACTAGATTATTATTGCTTTGTGTTTGACACGAAGGAGGTACAGAAATGGTGTACTACACACCAGGCAAAGGGGAGGAGGCTCAATAATGCCTTTTACTTTTAATTTACAGCATCCATTTTGAAATTAACTACCAGTTTACGACTGTTTTTGTAATATAAATGTTTCATTTTACATTTTCATTATTTCTATTTCTTTTACAATTGATTTCTGAATTTTCAAAATCTAACTTATGACTATTCATTTCTAAATAAAGAACAAGTAATGTTCTCGTTGTTCTAATAACGAATGTTCTTGGAAGAGTCTAAACTACTAGGCTTTGAGTTACTATAAAAAAGTCTAAGGATAAGCTTATTATTGTTTGAGCTTGGGTTTTCAATAAGCTTCAAATCCTTCTTGTCCCGTGGGATTTTTTTTAGCAATCTTAAACTTTCCACCAAAATGCTAGTTGTAATATACCAATATATTTTTATTTAAACTTTTATCCATCCATTAATATTATAAATTGAACAGTTAAGTTGATATCTGGGTGTTTAATTATAATTAAATTAGACATAAAAGGAAATAAAAAAGTGAAAGTATCTATAAAAAATCAGTGTACATGTTGACTCAGATATCTATATAAAAAAGAAAGTTTGGATAAATATTGTGAAATATTTTTCTAACAATTCGCTTCATTTTTCGCCTCCCTTGAATGGCATGTATTTCATTTATCTGAAACATGAAGGGTAGGTCTCCCACCCTTTGCCTCACTACACCCCATTCCTGTACCTCCTTTATGTCAAACACAATGCAATAATAATCAAGTCAAATTTTTATATGAGAAAGAGATCGTACAAAAAGTTACGAATGACTCTGATTTTGTAGAAATTTAAAATGAACCAATGAAAGACGAAAGATACAGACATTTTTGCTCTTATTTCAGTTTCTTCCTAAATATTTTTTTTTTTAATAATTTATTTATTGTTATTTACCACTGTATACATATATACACATCAAGTAAATTTGCTGTAAGTGATATTATGACATGATACAAACATGTGGAGAATCTACCCATCGATAGAACTCCAAAAACATTTCTAAAGGAGAAGATCTCGAGACCATCTTCTTTTCAGACGCCTAGGAGAATTATTAGGTAGTGAAGGAGAAGCCGGGTTAGAAAAGAGTTGGTTTGGGTGGTTGGGAAGTTTATTATGGAAGGATTGGTATCGGGTTCTGGCCAAATCGGCAACATAGGGGACATTGAGGTCCTGATGGATGATTTGATTTGTGACAAAGTAAGGAGGATTGGATTTTACGAAGGATTTTGGACTATAGGGATTGGATTCGAGAGGAATTAGATGATTTAGTGGAGCCCTATAGCTCAATTCCGTATGTCCAGATAGGTCTTATAATAGTCATGTAGATCAGTCTTTTGTAATGGATAGGAAGTTTGGACCGTTTGTCTAATAAATGTTGTAATAGTCGGAATCGACGAGCAGTTTCCTGTCTTTTCAGTCTTGTATGAGGATTCCATGTCAGTCATTTGTCCAGATTTAATCCTAAGTAACAGATCTGTTCAACAGGAATAAGTGGGGTATTATTAAAAGATACTGTGGGGCAAGACGAAGGTTTACGACGAAGGGTAAATGTGATTTGGTGAGATTTATTGGAATTTATTTTAATCCTCCAGTTTTGGCACCATTCTTCAAGGGTGGTGATGTGATTGGAGGGATTGGGATACAATAGAAGGATCGTTATTCACTGACAATAGGCATGTGTCATCGGCATACGTGGTGAGAATAGTGTTAGGATGGGTTGGGATGTCAGCTGTAAAAACTGTATAAAGGATAGGACCAAGGATACTACCCTAAGGTACACCACCAGACTGGGGAAACAGGGATGAATAAGCGCTTTTGTGGTTTTCAAGAAATGACCTGTCTGAGAGATAAGAACGGATAATGAGATAATATGTAGGGGGTAGGAACTTACGGATCTTGTATAGCAGTCCTGGGTGCCAGACTCGATCAAAAGCCTGTTCTACAACAAGAAAGACTCCCGAGCAGTACATTCCGCGCTCCAATGAAGACGAGGCTACATCGACTACATTGCTGGATAGTGGAGTGGGATGTTCGGAATCCAAACTGGTAATCTGGGATTATGTGGTTGGAATCAAGGATGGGGTACAGGCGTTTTAAGATAAATTTCTCAAGAATTTTTCCCATGATAGGTAACAGTGAGACATTGGAAGAAAACCTACATGCACTTAATGTTCAAATTAATATATCAAAATGTAAAATTATCCCTTTCACAAAAAGAATAAAATTAAACTTAACACAATTAACTATCCACACAAGTAGAGGTGCAATAGAAGTCACAAATACAATAAAATTATTAGGGGTTTATCTTGACACGAAACTGTCCTTTAGAATACACATCCAAAACACTTACAACAAAGCAACTAAAACATTAAACATTATAAAATCAATAACAGGGGTAACTTGGGGAGCCCACCCACATAATCTACATACCATTTACAAAACTATGACGAGACCAATAATAGACTATGCATCCATAATATACAATGAGTCAAGCTCACCATTAATTAATAAGCTAGATACAACTCAAAACAATGCTCCAAAGTCCAACAAATGCATTGCAAGTGGAAGCAGGCGAATCGCCACTCCAAATGAGAAGAAATTGGTTAGTAAAAAAAATTCTTTTAAAAGTGGCCTCTAGCAGTTGCCACCCTTTATATCAAGCTATTCGATAAGGCACTTTATACATTCCAAAAGTAAGAAACATACCGGAAGAAACAAAACATCTATTTAATGTACTCCCATCCCAAAGTCACAAATCAACATAAAAACCAATCCCAAACTATTCCAATCAGATTTAACCAAAATACACTATCCACCGACAGTTCTAAAACAGAAAACACTAGATATCTTGTCTGAAAAGTATAAAAATTATCTAAAAATTTATACAGACGCATCTAAAGATAAAAACAAAGTTGCAGTCGGGATATATGATGTCCAATATAACCAGGACACATCGATAAACCTCCCCACCAAGTTCAGTATATACAGTGCTGAATTATATGTTGTCGTTGATGCTTTCAAATTAGCAAACAGAAAACATAAGAATACAAAACTTGTAATTCTAACAGATTCCGCTTCCGTATGCAATTCACTCAATAATATAAATCGAAAACATATTTCATCTTACCTCATAAAGAACATAATAGAAGAAGTTCATAGTTCATCAAATAACAAATTAAAGGTCCAATAGGTTCCAGGCCATGTGGGTTTGTATGACAATGAGGGAGCTGACAAGATAGCAAAACGATCTTCGGGAAGAGTAGAAAATGCGAAACTGCCTTTACAGGAAATTTTTAGATAGTTAAAAAAAGACTTCATTAGTGAATGGTATGCCTGAGAGTCAAGTTTGAAAGGTAGAGATCATTTCACTATCCAACCTAACGTCTCTCCACGCCCATGGTTCTCTAACACTTGTGTCAAACTGAACAGAAAAGATATAGTGTTACAAGATTAAGAATTAACCATGGTCGTACAAATCGCGGCTTGACATTAATTAAAGTTAAAAATAATGATAAATGTTGGACATGCAACTCTATCGAGGACCCATTACATATTATACTACATTGCAGTAGATATGACAAATATAGGATTAAATATCCCCTCATCCAAAACAATAGCGCTTTCCTCCGAGGGCTGGCCTAGGGCATAGGGCTAATATTCAGGCCTTGTGCAAATTTATGGCAGAATCCAAAGTAGATTTTTAAAATTAAATAAATAATAACAATTTACATCCTCATCTCCATTCTTTTATTATAGAACAACAGGGACAGTGTAGGACTCCAACGGGAGTCTTGGGCCGACGTAAGAAAAGAAAAAATATATAAAAAATAAAATACATCAGATTATAACTCTTAAAAATATCAAATAAGAAAA
>NW_027109566.1:32650-45849 GCF_000696795.3 Halyomorpha halys
TGTTTAATAAAGCACGCTGGAACGAAGACTGAGAAAGAATTCATATGTAGAACCCTATTTACCACCCGATTTATTTACTTTTTAGGGATTATATAAGTTCAAAGTCCTTTGTTTTCTATCATCGAATGGATTAAAAGATATAACTCTACATATCATCGTAGTATACGTTATAGGATTTACCAGTTCAAAGTACCTATATTGTTTATACTTAAAAATTAACAATAAACAGGGGATTAAAGATATGTTTACTTGCAAAGAAAATAGAGATAACATTATAGTTCAAAGTCTAAAGTATTAAAAGATAAGCGAGACATATCATCATATACGTTATAGGATTTACCAGTTCAAAGTACCTATATTGTTTATACTTAGGTTACGTGAACATAAGGTAGCCAATCTGAATCTAGTAATTTGTCACGTGACCCATGGCGGAGGATTTAAATTTAAATTTAGCTCGACATAACCTTATAATAAGGCCACGCCCTCTTTTGAGTCACGTGACTGCAACCAGGGGCTGAGCGTACCGGACCGCAATTTGTTTTTGATCGCCAACATTGTATTATGAGGGTCTCGCGTTATGCCCACCACGATTGATGGACGAGGTACCCATTTTTAATGCTATAACCAGTAGCTGAGTGTACCCGGCCACCATTTTATTATGAGTATCTCGCGACCCTTTTCTTTTCCTTCACCCAATCGGAATTCGGTCACGTGACTCTTGGTGGGGGATTTTAATTCAAATGTAGCTTGACATAACCTTAACAGGTGATCAGTCGCGTGACCAATAGGCCGCGCCCTCTTTCAAGTCAGATGACTATTAGGCCACACCCTATTATTGATCACATGGTCGTCAACTATAAGCTCCCTCCACCATTTTGGTTTCCTTGCGACCTAGGAGACTTAGGCTTTAGGAAGCGGCTGAGTGTGCCCGAGCGCCATTTTTTAATACGCCTTGAGAAACTTTAGGTTTTGACAGGGGCTGAGTGTGCCCGACCGCCATTATGTTTTTGGTCGTAATTTTGATTTATTTTGTTTACCCCTACACTTATCAAAGGACCAGGTAACCACTTTTTATCCAACATTTAATTCCCTAAGGTTTGAATTTTGAACAGCAATACTTAAAACATAAATACAGATATTGGTCTCGGTTATCACCTTTATCAGTTAATTCTTTCGGTCGAAGTGAAGAAACTAAAAACCACTACTAAATTACATATAGGAGTAGGATCAGTGACGTCACTATTATCAGCTAATAGAATTGCCATATGTTAAAAATGTAAAAATAGTCGTGTTAATTATTTTTAATTTCCTTTTACCTGCTTTATTCATTACAACCTTCCCAGCTGTTACGTAACCTTCATCAATCCAATAGAATACTTACGTTATAAACACGGAGTGTGCCAGGCCACCATTTGGTTTGTATAATCGTGTAAACAATGTACTTTGAACTTGAATCTCTAAATGAGTTGTAGGACTTTATAATCTCCTCTATCTTTAAATTCTGTAGACTTTGAACTATAATCCTCTTTCTTTTAATTCTTAATTTAAATGTAAACAATATATTTTCTACTTTAATCATACAACTATAGTATAAAATAGGATATTTCATGAAATTTAAAGGTATATTATGTTTCGAACACTGGAAACATAAAAAATAAAATATAACACATTACAAAAGAAAACAATTTATTTTATTAAAATAAGAATCATACATTTATTATTGTTTTTTTAATAAGTGTTAGATCGTCTTTATATTCTATTCTTCAATTATCAATTGAATTAGAGAAAAAAAAGTAACTCAATAAAATAATATAACACTTGATTAAATTAAACCAAAAGAAATTAACACATTCATTAACAGCTGGAGACAATTATAAAGGTTTAAATCTGTTCACTTTCAAGAGGAGGCCGTCTAACTTTTTAAGAGACCAGCCGTTCCCCTCCATTGTCACATCATCCATCTCAGATGCCATCTTCGCATACATTTCATTCAGAGTGTCCAAAATGGAAGAGATGTCGTAAATAGCAAAGTTTTTCATTTTGAAGGCACGATCGCACGTCTCTCCTTTGAGATTTTCATATGTAGCCTCTACAACCAGATTAAATTTCATCGGAGCGTCTGATTCTGCTAAAAACTCTGAAAGCAATTGATGGAGGGTATCTGTTTGATTAGAGAGAAATTCCACTACATCGATTCATTCTGAGCATGGAATGAAAAAAGTCTTAAGATCTCCTCCGAACGCTGTCTCGATCTCATACAAGGGTCCTATGGCCGTTTCCAAATGCCTCCGATTAGTCATAAGGAGCGGTGTCTCTATCTGACAATAAGGCACATGGTTCAAACACTGATTTTTAAATTTAAAAATCTTACCGCAGGAAGAACATGTTCGTCTTGACAGGGTAGTCTCACATGACTTTTCGTGACTGGCTTTATTGTCCGACCTGATAAACAGTATGTTACAATACCGACACTTATTTAACGACATTATTCGATGTAACACGATTTTGGAGGTGGTGTTAACGCATGCACACTTGAACACAGAATGAGGAAGAGTTCAAATAAACGGCAATATTCATCCCCCGATTTGTTTATGTTTTTAGGTATTTTAAGTAGCGAAGGAGTGAGGGAATAGGGGAAATGGTCAGTGTTACTAGTGTTTCTACCGCTGTTTTCTAATATTGTTAACACATTGAATGCTGTTACTATACTCCAACAAAGTACCGTGACAAGCCTGAAAAAAAAATGGAGAATGTGTATAACTGAGCCCACGAATGTGTGCAGAATGTGTAAATATCGCGAAGTTTAAGGAAATAGTTAACATTTTGAAATTTACAAAAATTTTAAAACAAAGAAGTAATGATGATATAAATTATGAGAAAAAAATAACGGATAGATAAAAAGGTAAACAAATGGATAGGTAAAGGAAAACATTAGGAGAGAACAGAAAATCTAAACATTCAGTATGTATGTATGTAAACATTCTAAAGATTATAAAAAAAATTTAAATTATAAGGAAATTGTT
Organism: Halyomorpha halys; assembly: GCF_000696795.3. Taxonomy (NCBI): domain Eukaryota; kingdom Metazoa; phylum Arthropoda; class Insecta; order Hemiptera; family Pentatomidae; genus Halyomorpha; species Halyomorpha halys. The sequence continues at coordinate 35,674 of NW_027109566.1, forward strand.
GGAAAATATAAAAATTGAGAAGATAATGTAGTATTAATAGTTCAAAGTTTACTTTCATCGAAAGAATTAAAAGATAAAGAGGATTAACAAATGCTACTCCATTGTTTATTTTTTTAAATTATTAGATCAAGGTAAATATTAGAGAAATTGAATGGTGGTTTGAAAATAAACAAAAATACAGGGGTGGCATAAGAAAACCAAAATGGCGATATGGTACCCTCAAAGTCCCTTGCTTAAATTCATCGAAGGGATTAGGAGATGTAGGTCTACATATCAGAGTTTTGTATTTTAGGTTTAATCAGTTTAAATTATTTACACTAAAAGATTAAGAACAGAGGGGATTAAGGTTCTTCATGATTGGTTAACGTGGTAAGAGAGTGGTTGGGGAAATTATCGTACGTAATGGAGGACGTGTAGGTGTTGAATTAGAAGCTTCCTGTTATTGTTAAATATTATTTAAATTTAAATTCAAAATTATTATTTCCATTGATCATGTGACCAGTGACGTAAGTCTGCTCTCTAATGAATAATACTCGTATATACATATGGAAATGAGAAAAATACCTACCTAAATAATAATGTATAATGTATTTAATGATGAATGGAATAATCTAACGGAAATAAATAATAAATTAGAGTTAGGGATTAGGATTAAGATAGTTCAGGTAGGCTGCATAAGGATTGGAATTAGGACAAAGTTCATGGTTTATTTTTCAATAACGTTTTAATAAAATCTTTAAATAAAATCCTATATTGTTTCTATGTTTTGAGGAGGTTCAGGATTTACAATCATTGAAAATATAACAAGATACGAAAGATTAGCAAGTCTGGTGATTCTATTAGCTGATAATAATGACGTCACATATCCTACTCCCAACTATTGGTTCAAAGTTTCTTTGCTTCCGCATTATGAATTAACAGATAAGAGAGGATTAACTAGCCCTATAACAGTGTTGAAGTCTGTTATACTTACTTCAAAGTCGAATTGTAGTTATTAGTAATATTTTAATATTAAAATTATGTTATCATATTATACTTAGTTGATAATTTAAAGCTATATGAGTGGTCCTAAGAGGGAATAGAGAGAGATATAGAGTATGATAATATTACAGAATATTCTTCCCAATAAGTTTTAATGATGTCGGTGAAGATATCGAAGCTTTCAATAACAGCTATGAAATAATTTCTTCAATTTATAACACACTCCGCGTCTATAACGTAAGTATTCAATTGGATTGATGAAGGTTACGTAACAGCTGGGAAGGTTGTAATGAATAAAGCAGGCAAAAGGAAATTAAAAAAAATTAACATGACTATTTTTACATTTTTAACATATGGAAATTCTATTATTAGCTGATAATAGTGACGACACTCATCCTATATGTAATTTATTAGTGGTTTTAAGTTTCTTCACTTCGTCCGAAAGAATTAACTGATAAAGGTGATAACCGAGACCAATATCTGTATTTATGTTTTAAGTATTGCTGTTCAAAATTCAAACCTTAGGGAATTAAATGTTTCTTTGTCGATATCCGCCAAGGAAACTAAAATAGAGAGTATTATAGTTCAAAGTCATAAGTATTAAAATATAAAACGACGGCGGAGGACACTCAGCTCCTAGCTAACAAAATGGCGAAGGGAGGTTTATTATATAAAAAGTGGTTACCTTGCCCTTTGATGGGTGGTGGGGCGAACAAAATAAAAATAAAATGCGTCCAGGCACCCTTAGCCCCTAAGAAAATACACAAATATTTGAAACATCAGAAAAATAAAATGGCAGCCGGACACACTCAGCCCCTGTCAAACCTCAGGTCTCCTAAGTTGCAGTAAAAACAAAATGGCAAAGGAAGGCTATTGTATAAAAAGTGGTTACCTGGTCCTTTGATAAGTGGTGAGGGGTAAACAAAATAAATCAAAATTACGACCAAAAACATAATGGTATACAGCATACAGGTAAACATAATTTTAATACAGTTTTAAAAATCAATTATAAAAAAATTAATATGTTCATATTTTGCAAACCCTTTTTTTAATTTGTTAATTTTGTTTTTATTTGTCAGAAACTAAAATATATCTTAGTTTCCGAAAGGCACAATTGTCTGTTCTTTTATATGTATTTTTGTTTGTTTCTATTTTCATCAGTTCAATTTTGTAATCAATTTTTTGAAAATAAATTTCTTTTGTCTCTGTTTGTTTTTCCCTTTCTTAATTATTTATAGTTGGCATGGTTATATCTGTCTTTTTCAGGACATTATACCCCTGCCGTCTACCTCTTCTGAACAATAATAAAAAAACTAAGTGTTGCGATAATAATGTAAGGCATCTGGTAAAAATTTAATATATAATGATGTATTTCAATTTTTATTTAGCTTTGTTTCGTTTTTTTTGTTTTGTTTTTTTACAAGTTTACTTTTTTATCGATTATTTTATCTTGAACAATTTTTTAATTTCTAAACAAACAGAAATAATAACTTATTTTTTTTTTGTTGAGAAATTGATAATGACAAAGAACTAAATAATATAGAAACCAACCAAAATACAGATAAAAGATTTTTTTTTTTATATTCGATATACCAAACATAAAAAGAAACAAATTATAAGATAAAATACTCAGTCTCAGAATACTGCTCGTGCCGTGAACCTCTCTGTTGTATCTCTTTCTCTTTTTATATAGTTTCTAGCAAAAAGTTCAGAGAAAGTCGATATAGATTAGCAATTCACATTAGGCTGAACCTAGAGAAATATTGTGGCCCTAGACACTCTAATTTTTCCGGAGAAAATAGCAATAAAATAGTGAATATAGAATATATTGGTTGCTGAATACAGGTGGACTGGAGTGGGGATTTGTTTGGCCGAGCGCTAATCCGTAAGTGGCTGCGTAAACAAACTAGCTGTTACCAAGTTATTGTTATTATTATTATTTACGTCCTCTAGTCCTTTAAACTTCAGTCATTTTCTTTTTAATTTATCAAGTTGGTGATTTGTAAAAGCTGCAATAAATCAATTACGAGAGAGGATAAATCGAAAATATCATGTACCAACTGTTAACATATATATCATATTAAATGCATCAAAGTTGAAAGCTCAGACCCAGATATTATTAAAAATGGATTTGAGTGGAATTTGAATTAGGGTCCAGCACCTTAAAAGGCAATGAATCCAGCTCAATGATTCATCTCTTAACGCGCCTAATGGAAGAGGTTAAAGAAATGAAGGCTAAGCTTCAGGGCATTGAAGAGCTAAAAGACATAAAAGACTCTCTTCAAAAGCAGGCGGAGCTATCCTTTGAAAACATGGAAAGACTACAGAAAATTGAAGCCCTCCTGGAGCAACAGAAAAATAAAGTGGAGGAATTATCCGTCGAAAACAAAAACCTCAAAGTTAAATTATCAGACCTAGAGGGTAGACTTAATCAGGCGGAGCAAAATAATCTAAAAACACTTTATAAATTAGAGGCAACCCAGAAAAGCAGGGAGAGACCGTGATCGGAACGATTCTCAGTATTGGTGCAGGCCTGGGCGTGAAACCGTGTCCGGACGATCTGGACCACGCGGTACGGCTCAAAACTAAAAAGGAAGGAGGCCCGGGCTCTATTATAGTTAGATTCGTCCGTCAAATATTAAGAGATGAGCTGGTGCGGCAAAGAAGAGCTAAGAGGGATTTCTCCACTCGCCACTTAGGCTGGGATGAAAACGAGACGCACCGGGTATATGTGAGCGAAGCAATGACGCCCACCAACAAGCACCTCTACTGGTTAGCCAGGCAGAAGCAGAAAGAGAAGAAAATCAAGTACGTCTGGTTCAGCGGAGGTAGGGTCAGGTGCAGGCAGTCCGATGGCTACCCAGCCGTCTCCATAAGCAAGACCAGCGACTTAGACTTCTTCAGTTCAACTCGGTATCCAAGTCACCACAATATTGTTTTCATTTTATTTTATTTATTGTATAGAAGATATTTTATTTAAATTTATTTTCATTTTTTTTTCAGCACTTCAATAATAGCACTTATAGAATTTTCTCTAATTATATCTCCTCTTTTTTTAATTTTTTATAACTCAATCTTTATTGGCTATTTTTTTCAAATTCGAATAACTCGAGACATAAATTCCCTTCAATTTCTTATGTTTGTCATACTCTATATAGTTTTAACAGTATATAAAATGGTGTTATTCTCTATCCCTCAACCTTTTTCCTTTTTCTTACTTTTCCATTTACTACCCCACAGGTATGACTAATGTACTCAGTTCCTGTCACGTTAATACACAATCACTTATTGCCCACTTCGATGAATTTAAACACTACTTCTTAGATAATTTTTACAACATAATAGCAGTATCCGAAACCTGGCTTAAACCATTTAATCCTTCCTCTCAGAGTATCTATTCTCCATTACACTTTCTTTCGCCACGACAGATCTGATCGCACTGGGGGAGGTGTTGGGTTGTATGTTCATGTTAGTCTCAAGGTCTAAATCCTACTTCGCTCCCCTTCTCCTATCATTTCTCATGCAGAATACATATTTGTTGAAATTTTGAGCATATCCTCTCCCCTGTTATATGCTATCGTTTATCGACCTCCCCGAGTTCCACTGGATCACACCTTTGAATACTCTCTTGTCCAATTCGTTTCCACTTATTCCAATGTTATCATCACTGGTGGTTTTAACATTACCATACTCTCTCAATCCAGAGATAAATCCTTTCTTATTGACGTAATATTTTCCCTCAACCTTTACCTCGTTCCTTATTCTCCTACTCATCACACACAATCCACGGACACCTGATTAGATGTATTTATCTGTGACTCTCCTCTAAAAATCCTTTCCTCTTTCCAGCACCCCATTCTCTTCCTATCATCTCACGATCTGATCCAAATATCGTACGACCTACCAGTCAAATGTTTTACTCTCAAAATCATATCATACCGTAATCTGGACCTCCTTTCCTATGAATCCCTCCAACCTGACCTTGATTCCGTCCAGTGGGACATTATACACTCTTATAACTCTATTATCTCCACTCTCACTTCACATCTGCAATCTATATTAGACAACCATCCTCCTCTCAAAACCCGAACCTTACGCCGTCCAGCTGCCCCTTGGCTTACTCCGGAAAAAATTAAACAAACAGAAGTGGCTAGACCTAAATTTCGTCGGACCCGCCTGTCTGCAGATTATACACATTTTAAACTTCTTCGCAATACAATCCAATTAGCAGTTCGACGGGCTAAATCCCTTCACATTCATTACGCACTCTATAATACTCCTGACCCCAAATCGAAGTGGAAAATACTCCGAAATTTATCCTTACCAGAATACAATATTCTCAGCTCTCTTCCAATAACACCTGACGATCTCAACAATCATTTCACATGCTATCCTACTGATCCATCAACCTTTCCTGAAACTCCAAATAACACCTTCAATCCTGAAAACTTCCTTTTTTCCCACATATCTTACGAAGAACTACTATCCACCATTTTAAGATCCCATACCAACGATCATGGACCGGACAACATTCCTGTTAAATTAATTAAATCATGTCTCCCAGTTCTTATTCCCGTCCAACATCATGTGTACAATTTTTCCTTGCAAAATGCCACATTTCCTTCTCAGTGGAAAACCGCGTTAGTTCGACCATTTAATAAAATCCGAGATCCTTCTTCACCTAATGACTTCCGCCCTATTTCTCTCCTCTCCAACCCTTTAAAACCGCTAGAACGCCTTGTTCAAAACCAACTCTCAAACTTCCTAGAAGAACGTTCCCTCATCAATCCTTTCCAGTCCGGCTTTCGACCTGGCCATTCAACACATTCCGCTCTGCTTAAAATAACCCACGACCTCCAAATTGCCATGGAACACCAAAACCTAACTATCCTCATCCTCCTGGATTTCTCCAAAGAATTTGATACGGTTGACCACAACATCCTTCTTACCAAACTACGAAATCTTCCTCTATCCAACAGTGCTTTGCGCTGGTTTCAATCCTTCCTCTCCGATCGCTCCCAGTACGTAGTGGTTCCAGATAAGCCACCACACAGATTCGACCCCTCACCTGTGGCGTCCCTCAGCGCTCATCGCTATCCCCTACCCTTTTCGCTATCTACATAAATTACCTTCCCATCCTTATCCAACATTCTCAATACCATGATGATTTCCAAATTTACCTTTAATAGAATTAGCTAGTGGGCACAAGAAAACAAGCTTAAGTTGAATGCAGAGAAGACTAAGGCAATCGTAATAAGACCCAATCACCTCCTTAAAACTATTTCTCTTAATCTAACCTTATTCCTAAACAACAATCCAATACAATTCCATCCATACGTTAAAAACCTTGGTGTCACTATAGACCAAACTCTCTCCTGGAAAAACCACGTCTCCGATATTTATTTCCCGTCGTACCTTTTCCACCCTGAAACGCTTAAATTATCTTCGTCACCTACTTCCTTTTGAAACCCGCAGGCTCCTAATTTAAATAAAAGAAATAAACTTTCTTAATATTCCCCCACTTTGCTATTGCTGTGTGGTTTACGGGGGTGTCTCTGGGATGCAAAATTAAAACGGTTAAATAATTGCTTTGTACGATTCATCTTTGAGGTCCCCAGGGACGCCTCTGTCACCCGATTTTATGAAGAGTTGAAGTGGCTTTACCCCTCCTTCCGTCGTAAATACTTCCTTGATTTCTTTCTCTATCAAGTTATCCAATCCCGCAGCCCATCGTACATCTCAGATATCCTTCAATTTAAGTCCTCAGTGCATTCCCGCAATACCCGCTCACGGCCCTCAGACTTATATGTAACTGCCCATCAAACCGCAGCCTTTGGTAGATCTTTCCTCATCTATTCCTCTTCCTTATAAAATTCTATTCCCTCCTTTATTCGTAGTTCTAACACCCTCCCAATCTTCAAATCCCGTATCTTCGACTAGCATCTGTCCACCCAATTCCGGAAGAATAACAATTGAAAGTTTCAAAAAAGCTTTATATGTTTTCTGTATTTCTTCGTTTATAATTGTAAATATGTACACTAGCAGAAATTATATCTGTTCATTTATTACTTTTTAGTTTAATTATATGTAATTTTTTATCATTTTCCCCCTTTTATTTACTATCAGAAGTCATCTTATGTTTGATGACACGTGGTTTCATTTTATCATTATTATATATTCTCTGTTAATTATGGTTGTTTAATTGTATATTTTTAAATTCACTGTATTATTTTATTTTATGACATCTTGTAATTTCATCTCTATTTTGTAATTTACTCTACGGCTCTAAAGCCTAATTTTGACGCCTATAAATTATTCTAAAGGGATCAATCCCAGAATAAAAATGATTATTCGGTTTTTCTCGCTATTGCGGGTCGAATATCTGAGGTGGGGGACCTAGAAGTCCAACCACCTTCATATTTTCTTTATTTATTTATTTTATCTTTTCAAATACTTAAAACCTTTCGCAATATGCGCGCTGTGTCTAAGAGAACCGACTGTTGAGCCTCTCTTAGTACATCAACAGGCACTCCCAAAGCATTCACGCCTACCACTGTCGATTTTGGTACGAGGCCATTGGTGGATATTATGACTGGAGTTGTGGTAAATCCCTCCACATGATACAGTTCCTTCAATTCAATCGCCAATTCCTGATAATTCCTTAGTTTTTCTCCCACAGTAGAGCTTATATTATTATCGTTTGGGATTCCGATATCAATAAGTTCCGCTTTCTTTTTTCTTAGTAAGGAGGATATCTGGTTTATTACGGCGTACTGTATGGTAATTATTGATTCATCCCAATAGAGCTTGAGAGGACATTTTTGGAGGAGTCTATTTGGGTGGTACTTGTAGTATGGGCTCTTATTTTCAATTAAGTTGTACTTTATTGCCAGTTCCTGATGCAAAATTTTGGCCACATTGTTGTGCCTCTGTAAAGATTCAGTACCAGCCAACACTCCACATCCACCCGTGATATGTTGGATTGATTCCAGCGCTACCGAGCATGATCGACACTTATCCGGTGCTGTTGCGTCTTTTAGCACATGCTTCCTATATGATCTGGTGGCGATAACCTGATCTTGGATTGCAACCACGAATCCCCCTGTCTCGGGCTTAATAGCCTTCCAGCTGTTAGCCATTCAACTGATCTTTCTTTGTCTATGGAGGCTTCGTTCAATTGGCTGTAGAATCTCCCATGCAGAGACTTGCTTTTCCATTCCGGCAGTTGTTCCTTTTCTGAAACAATGTTCAGTTCATCCGCTTTGCTCAGGTTCAGTGCAGTCAGACCATAATCCATTTTACCGATTGCCTGATAAACACTGGTGGTTTTTGAATGGAAATATTGTCTTTGGGATAATTCTTGCTTGTGGCACGCTTCTTCAATATTTATGAGTCCTCGTCCTCCTTCTTTCCTGGATAAAAAATAGAGTCTTGATTTGAATGATATGGGATGGTGGACCCGCTCTTGCGTGAGAGTCGTTCTTATAAGACGATTTATATCTTGTAGGCTGGTATTTGACCACTGTAATACACCAAAGCTGTATGATTGGTGTAATACAGTATTACACACAGCTTAGCACTGGTGTGACCCAAGTATTGATGGCCTTGATTTTATGTTTTCCAGAAAGTTGAGTCTTTAATATTTTTGGTATTCTTATTTTCAACATTGTTATTAGCTCTTGTATCACATCTTTTCGAGCTATTTTAAGGTGCTGCTGGATACCTAAATATTTATATTGTTCTTTGGCTTCTTCCCTAGTTCCCTGATGCACTCATCTTCATTTATCAGCAGGTTCTGGGCACTGTCCACCTTTCCCTTGTTTACATGCAGCACCGCACACTTATCAAGTCCAAATGACATGCTTATATCTTTGGTATATGATGACACTATTTCACTCATACTTTGTAATTGTTGTTTGTTCTTGATCATCCATGTATCAGTTGTGGCTGAAAGTGCTTCCCTCGTCCTTGGTATTGAGTTTGTAGCCCAGCTAGTTCCTCCGCAGTATCCGACTAATGGGAACAGCGCCATACAAAACCACAATGGGCTAAGGCAATCTCCTTGGTATATACCCCTCATGATTTTTTTTTTGGTTATTACTATGGGTCACTCCTTTTATCAGCTTAGTCACCCAGCCTGCCATCAAATTTGTGAGTAGTTTGCTTACTTTAGTTTATACCTTATATATTTCCAATACTTTGAGCAGCCAAGTATGTGGCACAGAATCGAAAGCCTTCCTATAATCGATCCACGCCATTGAAAGGTTTCGTTGCCTTTTAGAGACCTGTGCAGCAATGAAGGAATCCATTACTAAAAGCTCTTTGCAACCATTAGATTCGAGGTGGTCTTATATCTTCGTTGCCAAGATAGAAATAAGAAATTTATAGATACCATTCAGGCAAGTTATTGGCTGGAAATCTTCGGATCGTAAATTAGCCCCATCCTTCTTTGGGAGCAAATAAGTTATGGCGTCTAAGAAACCTTCTGGGGGAGCCTGCTCTCCATCTAGTACATCCTGGAACCCATTGGCCAGTAATTGGTGCAAACTTCGAAACCTTCTAATCCAGTAATTCTGAATTCCATCAGAGCCTGGAGCCCTCCAATTTTTCATGTTGCTGACTGTTTCCATTACGTCGTTTACAGTAATAGTTACCTCAGGCATCTCTGAAGCATTCTCGAAGCTTCGCATTTCCTCTTATATCCAAGAGGCGTTTTCGTTGTGGCAAGCTGATTTTTCCCACACATTCCTCCAGTATACCTCAATATCATCGGGGTAATGAATTGTTGATTTACCCCTTTGGTCCAAGACTTCTGTAAAATTGGCGTTCATTCTGCTTGATAAGCTGATTTTGATGCCTGCGTAAAGCTGCCTCACTATATCTACGTACCCGGTTCGCATATGCCAGTTTCTGTTTCAATTAATCCAGGCGTAGTGTCAGCCTATCAAACAATTCGGATTCCAGTATTGTACCCAAGTTTTGTACAATGATCTCGTCTATTTTCTTCTTTGTCTTGGGTCTTGTGTTGTGAGGATTTCGAATATAATTTGAAGTAACACCAATTTTTTCCCGCAAGTTATTAATTTTTAGTTGAAGCCTTTTGGTATTTCCTTACAGCCTCTTTGAGTTTTACTTTTTCTGCCTTCCTACCGTCCTATTTCGCTGCTGCCCATTATGGGCAAAATCCTAGAAAAA
>NW_027109566.1:47156-49085 GCF_000696795.3 Halyomorpha halys
TTGTAAATTACAATAAATAAATAATAAAAAAAAAAAAAACTTTTTCTGCCAGCTTCTAATTGTATTCGAAGTTCTAATATAACTGGCAGCGATATATATCCAATGTGGAATATCCTGAAATCCATTTATCAAACCTAAATGTTCCTTGATCACATTATCAATTAAGCAGGTTAACTTCAGCCTATTCTTATTGTATGGCACTCGGGGTAACGGTGGTCTTTCTCGAAGCGGTATCCCATCAAGCAACACATTCTCAGTCAAAACATATTCACTTAGTATGTTTTTTAATTCTGTGTCATCTTCCAATTGTCCATCCCTGACATCTATGCCGACTGATGAACTACTGATTCTAGCTGCTGGCTCTGGAGCCATTCTAATATTCAGCGTCCTATCAGAAAGCTCTGCATCATTTTCAGTGGCCATTAATCTACGAGCTTCCTCTTTAAGTTGTTGGAGGTCTATGGAGGTTATAAACTTTCTTGCTAATATCACTCTAACCTGATCACTGAGCCTCTGTGGGCTTATATTTACATTTGGGAAATACTGATTCCAATATCTCTGGATTCGGTTAAGGTATCCTTTTTTTTCTTTTTGCACCTCTTGGTCTCTGTTGCCGACTTCGCGCGGGTGGAGAATGTCTCTCCTCCAAGCTCGAACTCGTTACAGGGCGGTGAACGTTGCAACCTTGCGGATCCTGACGACAGGGTACTGCCGCTCGCTCCACTACTCCCTGAAGGAAGCTGTCCACTATTCCCGCTCGATGCAGCTCCAGTATCGGACTCGTCCGAGGCTAATTTCCTATTTCTCAACTCAACTCAACCATTTTTAATAAGCAGGTGCATTTTATACCTACTCCCAGGTTGTAAGGTTATGTAGGGGAACAGACGCTGACCAGGTCACCGCCCAATATGGGAACCGTCGTGCCTGGATTAAACTAGTTTTGGTCCACCCTGGGTACTTTATTTCCCCAGTATTCATCATATCTGATGAACATCCTCCTATACGCCACCCGGGGAGGCGCCCGATGGAGGACTAGCAACCTCTCACGGGTAGCATCTCTTATTATTATTATTATTATAAATAATAGCTAACAGGTAAGAGGAGAATCAATTGATTACTAACTATGCATAGTTTTAGTAGGATAAAAAATTATGATGAAATAACTGACTTTCTTTCTTATCTTTAACTCTTGGAATAAAGGGACAATATTGACTTCAGAAGAATTGAGCTTGGGTACATACTAATAAAAGTATCTTAGTCAGCCTACTGCGTGATTTTTGGGGGGCTATATCTTTCTCGGTAGTATCAGCTACGCTCCCTAACCGATACAGACTGAAACCCCATTTGTTCTTTGCCCTCATTTATGTACTCTGTCTTATATTTCTATATAATAATAATAGGGATCATAGAGTTTATTTACAGCAGAAAAATATAATTAAAAATAGTTTTCTATAGGGGAGGGGAGGCGACTTCCTGCAACCTAGGATCAAACTGTATGCTACTGACAACAAAGTGAATGAATCCTTTTCATTTGAAAGAAAAATAAAATTGAAAAATCAAATATTCTGGATTATGGGCAGAAGATACGGATAAGCGAAGCTCTGCAGCAATTTTCGGATGACGACATTTTCAAGATAAGGCTTAATAATAAAACATTCCATTATTATTACAGATTAGTTACATTTTATTCCCTTGAGGTGCCCACTCAACAAGCCGAATCCGAGTAAAGCGTGGAGTACCTCAAGGCGGCTCCTTGTCGTCTTCGCTATTCAACCTGGCTATAGACCATCTATACCGCGACCTGTGTGAGCAAAGCTTCGTAAGTAAATATGGATATAAGCTAAATAGTGACCAAGGTTGTGTGGTCCTCACAGGGTTCGCGGATGACCAGGCGGTTTCAGCGTGCGACAAGGTTGCTGCGGAAAGAGT
>NW_027109566.1:50685-58684 GCF_000696795.3 Halyomorpha halys
TTATATAGGGGAATATGTTGATAAAATGAAATAAGGGTTGTAAAATGGAGGGGAAAGAAAAAAAAAAGGGAATAAATTGAAAAGCTTGTATTTAGTTACTAGACTAATATTAATTGTAAAATAATAATGTGGGGAAAAAAATGTTATCTTTCTATTATATTGTATCATATCAAAAAAATGTAATTTATAAATTTATATATGTCCGATCACGGATTGATCAGAATCCTGTGTAACGTAGCAACCCGATGTATTTGGGCAGCATGATTGTATAAATTTCTTTCTCTTCTAGTTACATTTTATTCCCTTATAATTTTTCACTCACATAATTTCTCTATTAATTTTAAGTGCGTACATTCTCTAAAATTCTTTTTATATTCCAGGAATAATAACATGGAGTATTTCGTATTCATCCCACCAAAACTGCTAAAAATTTCTGAAATTCTGAAAAACATCTATGTATATGTCATAATAAATTCAAATGTGTTATAACTTAATAAAGGTTTGTTAGAATCTCTTCTGTAAAGCTTGGTTTGTTACAATAATTGTTTTCATAGTAAAGCATTCAATTGTTTCTCAAAATGTTATGATGTATATACTTCAAAGGTTAGTTTCCCCTTTGTGACAAAATTATGTAAGAAGTGACTATGTTCTTATCAATTAATGTATTCCTAACAAACCATTGGATATGGTAATTTCAGCTATGTTTATACCATTAACGTTAACAAACTAGGTGAACAATGCACATAAAGTTGTAACTGATTATCAAATTTGAATTACCTTAAAAAATTAGTTTTGGAAAGATCCATTAAAGCCACGTTTAATTCATATGAACATAGCCAGCTCATTGTTTGTGATTTAAGGTTATGTTAATTAAGTACAGTGAAAAGTTTACTGAGTTACAAATTTAAAGCAATCAATAGCAATCATTATTAACTGTGTATCAATTTGAATTCAGGCTCATAGTGAATGCTAATAATCATCATTATAAAAAACAAAAATTATTTACTACCTTGTTAAGTACCATGTGCTTTACTCATAAAATTTGAATGAATTTAATTATGTTAGTTGTATAAATAATCATAATTATTGTGTCTTCTTGTATTATGTACACATAAAAGGGAACCAGGCATTTAATTCACTCTTAAAGTTTATTTATTAATCATTGATACTTTACATCATTAATAATTTCATTGTTAGTAAATGAATACATCAAATCAGTATTGTTTACAATCACTCATGATTACTTATCACTTTAAAAACAGGCACTAGTTAACAGAAATGTGGTATACAAATTGCATGTGATACTAGCTATGCCTTAAGTTCAGTTCAGAACCGCCTGGCGTTATCCCTGGCGTTCACGAGCGACTCGTTTCCTCTACACAGAGGTAGCAACATTCTAAGACTTGGTACTTCAAACCAAGCACATCTTGTTACAGTAAGACTTGGGTTTTCCTACATACCCCTGCAATCACAAATTACCTGAGATTACCTATCATTGATCCAGCTTAAAAGAGGCATCAGGACTCTTGAGCTGTAGTTAAACGTCACCCAGTTATTTGACGTTCAAAGTTGTTCAACATTTGTTTTTTAATCAATCTTCATCGTCTGTTGACAATTATTTTACATGATTTAATTAATCATAGGTCCTTATCAATTATATCAATGCCTGGTTCGCTTAACATTCTTTTCTCTCTTGTTCCCTCTCACTCTTGTCTCACGTCGCTTCCCTTTGCCTAGTTGGTCTATCACATGAATATTATGGTAACCAGACCATTAGATTCCACACCGAATTGTGGAGTTCAAATTACAACACTTGAAAAGAAACTCAAGTGTTTACATCGGAACATTATTGGCTGCGCAGAAGCCGGAGAAAAAGCTCTTGCTGGTCTTCAGAGAGCTACCTTATTCGAAGCTAACTTAGAAGCTTCCCAGTCTGATTGGCAGACATTTCAGGAAAAATGGGATGAGTATGACGCCATGCTAGTTGTTACTAGTGGTGACCTCCCCAGTCAAAGCATGCAAGACATGTATGACGCATGCAGGGATGAAATCATTTTGGCAAGATCATTCTTGTTCAAAATAAGAGATTGCAAGCAAGCAGCTCAGATTCGTCCTTGGATTCAACTATCAGAGAATCTTCAATCAAAGGATAATCCTAAACAACAGAAACCAGTTAACCAAGAATCAAGTCAGATTTATCATGTTAGTAAACTAGGGTCAACAAATCCGATGATTCCTCAATATATAGGAACTATTTATAAAGGAAATCAGCAGCATCACTCTCAAAGCAGGCTGTATGCTAGTAACAAAGAAAATTATAGAGGCTATAGTAGTAGCACCATTCACCAACAATCTCAGCCGTGGCTCTCTTGTCACAAGCAATATTCTTCTTAGAGTCAACAAATGCCAGCTGACCCTAATACTTCATCTCAAACCACCTCAAATGTGTTATCACATCTTGAATCATCAGGAGCACAGCAGGATTTTCAGCAAAGCTTATCTAGGCCTATTGATGTTGAGGTATTCAATGCTACATTGACCCAACATTCAAAATCTCATTCTCAAGCCATTAGTCATCAGTTTAGAGCTCCTTTACTGCAGTTATCTTCTCTGATGTCTCCAAGATCGGCAATGTCTACCAACACACCTCATTGTGACACAGACCCATCTGTACACACCCATCCTCAGGAAACTGTTTCACCAAGGCCACTTACAGCACCCAGTACTCCTAAGGTTAATACTTTACCAGTTCCATATTCTCAACAAGACACTTAGCAACATGAGCAAATGGGTTTGCCACATTTAACAGCTACGGGCGTAGCTACCAATGCTGAGTTTGTCAAATACAGGGATCACCAATGGGGACAAACTGTGAGACATCCCTCTTTGAATAGAGAAATTGGAATTGGCTATCAAGTGACTCCATTTTCAAATATGCTGTATACTTTGGAGGATAAACAGCCCAAAGTGAAACCTAATAGCTCCAAGAACAAAGTACAAGCAGATAACATGTTAGCATCCAAAAATGGAATACCTAATGCCAATGGAAGAAGTGAGTTTAAAGCTCATCTTAGCAGAGACAATTTGGATAATTTCACTCTGCCAACTGCAATCAGGACAGAATCATCAGAAGTTCCAACAATACCACCTCAGAACACTAAGACCACCCCTGTTCAAATCAGTGGGCAAACCAACATGGAAAATGTTCAGAAAGGAACCAAAATTGATGAGATCATCGATCGCAACACTATTTCCATCATCCATGAACATGGAAATATTCGAACACAAAAGGACTCTCTAGTTCCTTTTCCATATCCTCAAGGAAGTTCATTTTCACTAACCAGACAGTCTCAACCGATTGTTTCAGTAGCAACATCAACTGTTACCCTAGCTCTGGTTACTTATTCAGATACTCAGTTCACCCAAAGGACTCCTTCAGCAACTCAAATGAACTCTTCAGAACCTCAATCACAATTTACAACTGCTTCCCCGAATTCAGAAGATGGGGCACCACTATCTGCAAATCTTAACTGCCATACTATATCGGGACCAACCCTTGATAGTATGCTCTCACAACAATCTTCTAATGACCAAAATCCAGGTAACATATTTTGGAACAGTGCAACTGAGCTACATCTCCTTCTGCATGAACACGATTTTGACCAAGGAACTTACACCACTTCTATTACTGGACTAGGTTGGAATTATCTTGGTGGGCGGCACAAAAGCATCGGCCGGAGTTTTAGGAACTCAACCATGCTATGCAGAGCAGATCCAGGTTCAAGTATACTCAGAACATTTTGAAGCACTGTCAAATGCACGACGTTTGAATATAACATCACTCCACGTGATACTAGAACCTAGGAAACCTCCTGACATATGATCATATGTTTTGCGACGGACTGAAACTTTTGTTGACATTAGCGTTTGTCTTTGTAGCGTTTATCTTTATATTTTCTGTTGTTAATTTAAGAATTAATCATTAACTTTATTACTGTTATAACATAGGTTGTAAACTTCTGTTTTCACCACAGGTTTTTAAGAGGTAAAACTTTATTGTGTATTTATAGTGTTATATTGTTATTATATAGTTTTATTCGGCGAGTTATTTAATTTGAATTTGCTTTGTTAACACATACACATAGGGTGTGCATTTATTTTCTTAATTTATGTATCAATGTGTACTAGTTCATATTTTTTATACATGGTTTATAGAGTTTATTTCAATACATAAACTTAATTATTATGTTTTATCATTATATATTCAAAGTTTGTTTCATTTATCTTTCTGCATTGCTCTTCCATGAACATTTTCACATAACATTTTTTTTTTTTATGCAGGTTAGATTACTTTTATTTTGAAAAACCTCTAATCTTGAAACCTGTAAAATTAAGTCCTGTTTACATGTACCCTACATCTTGTGTATTATAAATTAGCCTAGCTTAATTTAGGTGGGCGGTTTGTTTAAGTAAGGCCCCCCCTCACTGCTGAATAGAAATTCATGATGCCATCTAGTGGCAAAGATATGCAGTAAGAAGACTGGGCAGCCATCTTGGTCCCCAAAACAAAGGGGTTAGTACCAGTAAAGAAGCCATCGTGACCTGTACCGGAGAAGAAGAGGACAGAACTCTTCAATAAGGTCTCTTCTCATAATGATGAGGGAGTAAACCTTAGACTATGGCGAGAGAGGCGGCGGCGGCAGGAGGATGAGAAGAGAGAACCCCCCTTCCATAATCACATTCACATCAGAACCAACCTTCAAGCTCCATATAATCAACCAAGTAAACTGTAATCTTCTTCAATTAATGTAATAAAACCAGATTTACAACTAACCAACTAACATATATTGTAACTATTTTGCTCAAACCTTACAACAAATTATGTCAGAAATTAGAAACAAATTATGTGAGAATAGAGGTTATTTCATTTTAAAAACATATGATATCAAGTTATTTAAATACAGTCCACTCCATCAATACCAAATACAGTAAATTATAAGTATTTCTCTATTTAAACCAGCTTACCAGCATATAATAATTAGTTTGGGTACTATCCCCCAATTTTTACTCCGGGGAATACCTAAATTAAACAGTAATCTTGTATCCAAGAAGAATTTTTTTTATTTTGTACAGTTAGGAAGAGGTCAAGAACTGGCCCTATGTCCCCTAGAACAAATGCCTCGAACTTATTGTAAAAAAACACAAAGTTATCAAAAAACGACTGGGAGGAAGGGCATGAAAAGGGATAGAACACTATAGGTCTCTACAACAGTTGAAAGATGAGCAGTTTAGTTCCACTACACGCCTTGGATGTAAAGAAGTAAGGAAATTGACCTATCCTCTAACCTCCCAATTAAATGTGGTTCAAATCACCCCCGTCCCCGCCCCTTTACTGTCTATCTGTCACTGTAATTTCCTCCCTCATGTAATATCCTCCTCTAAGAGTCACTTCTCAAATAAAGACTGGCAAAACTTCTTGTAACGTTGAGGATTCCAAGGATGTGGATTTGGATTAATAATTTGTCTTCAACCTTGTTCTTATAGAACTTAAAGCTATACATTTAAAATTTAAAAAATACTGCGAAACGGTTCCAATTTGTTATTTTTTTAATTAGAGAGAGCTTGAAAAAATAGACAAAAATTATCGTAATGATATACATGTAAGATTCCTAAAACGAAACCCTAAGTCTCTCAAATATCCGTTTTAAATAACTAACCAGTTCCTCCTTCACCAATTCAGTTATCACAACAGAAACACACGACACACTTAGCAAACCTAACTGTTTAAAAAATGATACAATGAATCGAATAAATACATCATTATATCAAAGCATGACAATGAAGCATATAACGACTTTGATTGACTGCTATTTGAGAGATTGGTACTGATTTTAGAATCTTACTGTAATGTAATTACGGGGGAATATTTATTCGCAATTTAGTTATATTTTGTTAATGTAGGTAGCAATGCCGTTATGCGGTTAGTTACTAATTAGTAAGCTGCTAGGTTAGTTTCATTATCGCTACTGTGCTGTTAATCATGACTGCTCACATTTCTATTTGCACCAAAGAAGAGCAACGTTCAGTAATCCATTTTTTGTGGTCGGAAGGCATATCAGTGGCCGAAATACATCGCAGACCTTCGGTACAGTAGGGGAACAGTGTTTTGCCACATCGGAGTGTCTACAAATGGATTGAAAAATTCAAAAATGGTCGCACAAGTGTTACAGACAATTAAGGAGCTGGACGACCGTTACTGCTAGAAAAGAAGAAAACATTGGACGTTCAGACAGATCAGTAACTATGGACGATTGTCTGCAAATTAGTCTCGGTTCTGCCTACGAAATTATCCACAACAGACTGATTTCATAAAGAAACACGCCTGGACACCTGCCAAAAACATTTGGATCACTATGGTAACGAACAGGAAAATTTCTTAGACAAGATTATGACTGGTGACAAAACATAGATCCATTATTACGAGCCGGAGAGGAAACGGCAGAGTATGGAAAGGAAACATCCAAATTTGCCGGGCAAGAAAAAGTTCAAGACCCAATCGTTCGCAGGAAAACTGTTGCTTACGGTTTTTTGGGACTCACAAGGTCCAATACTGGAACATTATGAGGGAAGGAGCACAACAATAAAAAGTGTACGTGTCAGTGAGATGCTTACTGCTAAGCAAACGCCGAGGAGTGCTGTTAAAAGCCGTTGTGTTGTTGCACGTCCGCATACTGCTGCCCACACTGCTAAAACGCTCCAGAAACTCAATTATGAAGCACTGGATTATTCTCCACATTGACCCGATTATGCCTCTTCTGACTATCACTTGTTTGGTTCACTCAAAGAGGCATTAAAGGGCCGCCGATTTACCACAGATGAAACAATAAAAGAAGTGATACATCCGTAGCTCGCAACTCAACCAAAATCTTCTTTTATGATAACTTCATGAAGCTTGTACAACGATGGACCAAGTGCGTTGAATATATAATAATAATAATAATACTTTATTTATTCTGGGACTAGTCCCTTTAGAATAATACAGAGACATCAATAGATGAGGGTTGAGGAGTCTCAGAGATACTTAAACAAAAAATACAAAGAAATATAAACAGTCATTATAAAAAATAATTAAAGGTTACTTTCTCACTTTTATCAGTTGAACAATAAAAAAAAATGAATAAATAAAACAGAGAAAAGAAAACGATGTAAAAATAATTAAGAATGATATAATAAATTACATACATATTTACAATTATATTAATTTACAATTTTATGGGGTCTGAATGGATAGGAAATGATTGAACAGGCGGGATTTAAAAGAAGGGAAGGTATTGGAGCGACGGATCGAAAGCAGCGGTTCGGTGGGCCCTTGTGTGTAAATCTGAAGACGGGGAACGGGTATTCCGGGAACGAATAGAGGATTTCAATTGAAGGAGCTCGGAGATGTATGAAGGACGGATATAGTGGATAGTAATTGACTTACCCTCGTATTAATAATCTCAATTTAATTGTAAACTCCTATTTTTTTATATAAACTATTATATAACCTTGATTGCTAAAACCTCTCAACCAAATAAACCTAAGTTAAAGCGTCACTGATTAAAATTCCAAATAAAATAATGAATTAGGGGTAAATATAGTAATAAAATTCACGACCTTTCCATTTTTTTACTTAAAAAGACGTGAAACGTATTTCACAACACAGTTATATATATATATATAAAAGTTACGGTATGAGTCAGCTGTTATTTCGATGTCAGCTGACTGAGGGGATCAGCTAATCTAACGTATATAAGAGATGTACCGAATACAATAAAGCCAGTGTTTCACAGCAGTCCAAGCGATTAGATCTTATTCCTTCTTCTCTTTTTTTGACATTTTGCTTTCGCCAATACTTAACTGGTGCCGAAACCCGGGAGCTTTAGATACCGGATTAATTTTCAGTCTAAAAGAAAATTTTTTTTTTATTCATTGTTCTCTTTGAATTATGGCCAGTAAC
>NW_027109566.1:65106-68071 GCF_000696795.3 Halyomorpha halys
GTAAGAGAACACTTCAGGTTTTATATTGTCATTGCCGAAAGTTTTAATTCTTAAAGATTAAAGATGGACAGTTCTCCTCTTTTTGGGTTCTCTTCTAGTTCTCCCAACAACTCATCGAACACGAACTTCCACAGGGCCGGACCGAGAACCGAACCCTGCGGGCAGCCTCTCTCGATCTCGTAATAGCTACCCCTGGATCTTCACACTTCTCTTAGTAATAGTACCTACTCACGAGAGAGTATAAGTTGCTGGGGGTGTCGAACTCTTGCAACCGCTGGAGTACGCGCGGCCACCAAACACTATCGAAGGCGGAATATATGTCGAACAGTATCATCCAGACATATTTCTCCTCCCTCCCTTCCACACCCTCACGCATTCTCAGCAGCGCATCTGTTGTTTACTTGCCACGGGTCGAGCTATGCACTATCATATGCTCCAGGACCTTGCTGATAACAGCGAGGAGGCATATAGGCCGATAGGCATTCGTCGATTCCTTATCCTTTTCTCCCCCTGCAAGGAGAGCAATCTCAAGTCTGAAATCCTCCACCTGCTCGGAAAGTACCCCTTATCCAAGAACTCGTTGAATATTTCCAATAGCTCCTCCTCGATATATGGGGCACTGTTCCTGTGGATTGCAGCGTCCGAGGCGTCAAGCCCCGGAGCACTCCCAATCCTCTGCCTGTCCACGGCAAGACGTAGGTCCCATAAGTCCCACGGTGGGCATAGGTCGGTACCTGGTGGGTATGACGTGGTGCGTCTCACCATACTCTCCGCTGCACTGTCCTGAGACGGATCATCCCTGGGGTATGTAGAATCAATATACATCTTCCAGGGTGGTTGCCTGGGCTCCTCCAACTTTGATGGCAGCCATCATTTGTATTGGCTTCACCTTGCCCAGCGCCACCCTGTACGGGATGCCCCAGGGATTCTTCTCCGACTTATCGACGATGAACTCGTCCCAGGACTTCTTCTTCTGGAGACGCACGCCGTTTCGTTATACCCTATACATATGCTTGCTTTCCTCTCGGAGTGTAGCTCTCTTCTCTTCATCTCTGCACTCCTGGTACCTGCGCCTGGCCCTACAGTACTATAATACGTGCTCTCGTCCTGCGGCGCTGAAGGGAAATATTGGCCGCTTGGGTGATGGCGCCAGTCAGGGATGCCACTCTCTGTTCAATTCCTGACTCTTCATCCATCGGC
The DNA here is from genome assembly GCF_000696795.3 of Halyomorpha halys. Classification (NCBI taxonomy): domain Eukaryota; kingdom Metazoa; phylum Arthropoda; class Insecta; order Hemiptera; family Pentatomidae; genus Halyomorpha; species Halyomorpha halys. The sequence goes on from NW_027109566.1 coordinate 66,307, forward strand.
ACAACCTCCTCCCGTTTTCTATCCACCAATATCCCCTCCAGTTCACTGGAGAAGGCTCTCCAGATCGCCGATCGGGTCACAAAGCCCCTTTCTTCCGCTAGGGCTCCGCCTTCCTCCTCCACTACACTGAAGGCTATGACCCGGTGGTCGGAGGTCATCTCTGACCTTAGGGCCCAGTCCGCTATTCGCCTCGCCATGGGAGCCGTGACCAATGTCACGTCTATACAACTCTGGCCCCTCGCACACACGAATGTGGGGCCAGAGTGCTCATTCATAACACTGACACCTAGCCACGCTCTCTTCCATCAGTCTCCCTCTGGCGTCTGTGCGAACCGAACCCCAGGCCTTGCTCCTCGTGTTGGTGTTGGAACAGACTATCGCATTATAGTACTTGAGTACGTCAGCCTCCACAGCAGTGATACTATCGTTGATATCTTCGTTTTTCCTTCTAGGCGGCATGTACGACGAAACAAGGGCGAAGGAGATCCTTCCCCACCTCACGTAACATGCCACCTGATCTGCTGTTGTGAATTTCTTCAGTTCCATAACGTTGAGGGAGGGATTAACAATCGTCGCTCTAGGCCTCCTTTCATCACTCCCCAAAGCGACCACCCTCGACGCCACACCAAACCCTGTAACCACATTGTTCCATGATGTCGATCTTTCGGGCGAGAGTCCTAAGTTCGTCCGCGATCACTCGTCTTCGGTCCATATTGACCTGCAGGATCTGCAGCTTACGCATAGCGCGTTATTTTCGCCTGCACGACCAGCGAAGTTGGAATCTCAGATAGATGATGTGACAATGTAGGGGAACGGCTGGTCCCTTAAAAAGTTAGACGGACTTCTCTAGAAATTGAACAGATTTAAACCTTTTTAATTGTCTCCAGCTGTATATGAAAGTGATAATTTCTTTTGAATTTAATCAAGTGTGATATTATTTTATTGAGTTACTTTTTTCTCTAATTCAATTTATAATTGAAGAATAGAATATAAAGATGATCTAATATTTATTAAAAAAAAAATAAATATATGTATCTTATACAAATAAAATAAATTGTTTTCGTTTGTAATGTGTTGTATTTTTTTATGTTTCCAGTGTTCGAAACATAATATACCTTTAAATTTCATGAAGAGATTAAAAAAATAAATATCCTATTTTATGCTTTAGTTGTATGATTAAAGTACAAAATATATTGTTTACATTTAAATTAAGAATTAAAAGAAAGAGGATTACAGATCAAAGTCTAAAGAATTTAAAAATAGAGGAGATTACAGAGTCCTTCAACACGTTTAGCGATTAAATGAACTTTAATCTGTACATTATCAACAAGTACATTGTTTACACGATCATACAAACAAAATATTGACCTGGCAATCTCCGCGTCAATAATATAAGTATTTTATTGGATTTATGAAAGTTACGTAACAGCTGAGAATGTTGCAGTCAATAAAGCAGGTAAAAGAAAATAAAAAAAATAACACGATTATTTGTACATTTTTAACATATGGCAATTCTATTAGCTGATAATAATGACGTCACTTATACTACTTCTATATTTAATTTATTAGTGGTTCTATGTTTCTTCATTTCGACCGAAATAATTAACTCATAAACATGTTAACCGAGACCAATATTTGTGTTTATGTTTTAGGTATTGCCTGTTCAAAATGCAATCCTTAGGGAATTAAATGATGCTTTGTTGATATCCGCTGAGGAAACTAAAATAGGAATTATTACATATATGTATATATAGTTGACTATATC
>NW_027109566.1:68530-69239 GCF_000696795.3 Halyomorpha halys
GTGGTTAAGGCTGGTTCGAGGCTAGGGTCCAAAGTCCAAAAAGGCTCATTTACTGTTCCAGAACCGGCCTTTTATCCCTACTCCCATCAAATCACTCTTAGTCGTAAACCTACTGACTGCCTAACAGTACCTTTTAATAATGTTGCTCTTACCTCTGGCTACCAGATCCGCTACTTTGGACTACATCTGGACAAACGACTGGAATCCTCACACAAGACTGAAAAGACAGGAAACTGCACGTCGATTTTGACTATAAACCTCCAATCCATTACAAAAGACTGATCTACATGACTGTAATAAGGCCAATCTGGACATACGGAGTTGAGCTTTGGGGCTCCGATAAACCTTCGAATACCACACATATCCAATCCTTACAATCCAAACCCTTCATAAAATCCTCAATATTCCTTACTTTGTCACAAATAAAATAATACATTAAGACCTTAATGTACCGTATGTAACCGATCTAGCCCGAACCAGATACCATTCCTTCCATTATAAGCTCCCTAACCATCCAAACCCATTTTTTTCTAACCTTGCTCCTTTGCCATTGCTAAAGATGGCCACGAGACCTGCTGGTGTAAAAACGTATTTAAAGTGCTACCAATGGCAGTTTTCCTACGCGCCTGTATCAGTTTATCATTAACTAAGATCAAATTTACTGGATATATGTATATGAATATATAGTTGTAAATAGCTATAAATAAAT
>NW_027109566.1:69482-75143 GCF_000696795.3 Halyomorpha halys
TATTTATAAAATTTTCTATATTTTATGTTTATCCACTTTTTACTATTTCCAATATTCAGAGACAGTTAATTAATTGAAATAAATTAAATTAAAAGAACTTTAAAGTAGCTATTTTTAAAATTTGGCATTTCAGCCCTGTCGACGAAAAGACGATTTAATCAAACGTTACGTTTTTTTCTAATGAATGTCTACACTGTGAAAGTTAAAGTTGATAAATTTACTGTCAAGGATTAGTAAGTATGAATTGATGAAGCGAAGCGATGTACTAACAACGGAGTGAAAGTTAGTCTTCAACTTCTATTTATAGTTGCCTACTTAAAATATTACTTAGTGAGGCGTCGGACTAACAAAGCAAATCCTACATAGGAGGTTATACAATAACCTTAAAGCAAATCTATTTCTTTCTTTCATGTATCGATTTATTAATGGCTTCGTAGTGATTGGAGATTTTAATCTACGATTAAATAACATAAGAAATAGATTATTTATTTGTTCTAATAAATGATTTAGTGATTAAAAATTGGTAGTTTTCCTATTACTATAATATTATAATAATGTTACTTACCAGAAAAAACAGAAAAACGTAATAATTAGTAAGTTTAACCAATATTTGATTTCAATTTTTTTCATATTGAATTCAAAGTTTCATATTGAATATAACATTTTTTAAATTTCTTTTAATAGTTAGATAAAAATTATCAATAATTTGTTCTTAGACACGTTGGTTATAGATAAAAAGTGGCAGATAAACATTCTTAGATAAATTGATATCTGATAAAGGTTTTCCTTCGTAAGTCATATCTCTCACCTTTGACATCGGGTACGTAAGGATGCGGAACATGAAACCCCAATCGTATGTAATAGCATTCAAAAATTTAAATATAATAATTATTTTTTTAAATTTAAAAATTTAGAAATTTTTTGGACCTACAAAATAAATATATTTAAATTTTATTGTTTGGAAGATAGTCCAGGTGGCGATCAATAAAGGTATCAAAATAGTAAAAGAAAACTATTTATTGCTAACTAACGTTTCGCCCACTTTGTAGGGCATCGTCAAGGCTGTCAGATTGTAACCCAACGGCTTCAGCTTTCTATGAGTTGTATGAACATAGAAATTGAATCAAAAGAAAAGGAGTCGTAAAATATAATATGAACAATGGACACTGAGAGAAAAAAAAATCCAAATGAATTAAAAAACAATTTCTAGTTTTTAATTTCTTTGAAAATTGTATTTAAAGGTTTCAGACTATAACGAATATGATTTGCTTTATCATAAAACATTTTTTTTTGTGAGGCGTCGGACCAACAAAGCAAATCTAACGCAGTATAAATAATCTATTTCTTTCTTTGATGTATCGATTTATTAATGGCTCCGTAGTGATGGGAGATTTCAATCTACGATTAAATAATATAAGAAATAGGTTATTTCGAAATTTGAAATAAATTGAAAAATAGTATTCATTATTTGTTCTAATAAATGATTTAGTGATTAAAAATTGCTATAGTTTTCTGGTCACTATAATGTGATAAATGTTGCTTACCAGAAAAAACAGAAACACGTAATAATTAGTAAGTTTAACCAATATTTGATTTCAATTTTCTGGAACACTAGCGAGATCTACCCATAGTTATCTAAAATCTAAATATTGCAAGAAAATAGTTGACCGTATGAAGTAGATAGTCCGAGTGGCGGTCAATAAAGCTATCAAAACAGTAAAAGACAACTATTTATTATTAACTAACGTTTCGTCCCACTTTGCAGGCCTTCGTTAGGGCTATCAGATTGTAACACAACGGACAACCGAGTCAGCTGATCTCGATAGTGTTCTAGAAAATTGAAATTGGTTGCTATCTTGACAAGAGACTTACTTGGAATCCACACACAAGACTGAAACAACAAGAAACTGCTCGTAGATTCCGATTGCTACAACACTTACTTGAAAAACGCTCTAAACTTACCCATTCACTACAAAAAATTAGTATACACTACAATAATCAGACCAATTTGGACATATGGAATTGAGCTATGGGGCTCCACCAAACCATCAAATTTTTCCCGCATCCGATCTTTACAATCCAAAATACTACGTAAAATCCTTGATGCTCCTTATTACGTTACAAATAAACTCATTCACAAAGACCTTAACATCCCATTCGTTGCAGATTTGACCCAAAACAAATATGCGTCTTTTCATTCCAAACTCCTTAACCATCCTAACCCATTAATTCTTAATCTTTCATCCTCAACAATCCCTGATAATCCTCCGAGGCGTCTGAAAAGAAGATGGCCACGGGACCTTCTAATTTAAATTAATGTTTGAAGTACCACCAATGGGTGGTTCCTTCCCAAGATTTTCAAGTGTATATGAAACATATTACATATTTACCTATTGTATTATTTTGTACAGTTGTAAATTACATTAAATAAATAATTTAAAAAAAAAATATTGGTTGAACTTAATAATTATTACGTTTTTCTGTTTTTCCTTTCTATCAATTACGCACAGCTAAGGTAAGTAACATTTATCATATTATAGTAACCAGAAAACTATAGCAATTTTTAATCACTAACTAATTTATTAGAACAAATAATGAATCCTTTCTGGCAATAAATAACCTATTTCTTATTGAAATCTTCTATCACTACGGAGCCCTTAGTAAATCGATACATCAAAGAAAGAACTAGATTATATATAGTGTTAGATTAGCTTTGTTGGTCCGACGCCTCACAAAAAAAAATGTTTTTTGACAACGCAAATCATATTCGTTTATAGTCTGAAACCTTTAAATACAATTTTCAAAGAAATTAAAAACTAGAAATTGTTTTTTAATTCATTTGGATTTTTTTTCTCTCAGTGTCCATTCTTCATATAATCTTTTACGACTCCTTTTCTTTTGATTCAATTTCTATGTTCATACAACTCATAGAAAGCTGAAGCCGTTGGGTTACAATCTGACAGCCTTGACGATGCCCAACAAAGTGGGCGAAACGTTGGTAGCAATAAATAGTTTTCTTTTACTGTTTTGATACCTTTATTGACCGCCACCTGGACTATCTTCCAAACAATAAAATTTAAATATATTTAATTTGCAGGTCCAAAAAATTTCCAAATTTTTAAATTAAAAAAAATAATTATTATATTTAAATTTTTGAATGCTATTACATACGATTGGGGTTTCATGTTCCGCATCCTTACGTACCCGATGTCAAAGGTGAGAGATATGACTTACGAAGGAAAACCTTTATCAAATATCAATTTATCTAAGAATGTTTATCTGCCACTTTTTATCTATAACCAACGTGTCCAAGAACAAATTATTGATAATTTTTATCTAACTATTAAAAGAAATTAAAAAAATGTTATATTCAATATGAAACTTGAAACATTAAAACCTTCTGAACTCATTCATATGTTCACGGCTTAGTCATCTTTTGTTAAACTGTTGTATTATTGGCAGTAACAAAGTTGATAATAGTTATTAAAACCTCGAGAAAACTTTAATTTCAAATTTTTATAGCAATAGAAAATTATAATTTTTTTCTGGAACATCACTGATTGACCGTGTGTAATAATAACTGGAAGTTGGTTCGTGGGACGGTGAAAAAAAAACTCAAATAGTGATTATGCTATTTATATTGAGGGAACGTTTCGCCCCACGTTGCAGGGCTTCATCCGGGCTAAAAAAGATACAAACATATAAATGATGTAAATATAAATGAACAAAGTAAATTAAAAAGATGTTCCCTGAAACGTAAAAATTAAATAAGAATAATAAAAGGTTTTAGACAATTAATAGAAACGGAAATAATAACTGATAAAATAAGAAGAAATATAAAATACAGTACGAACTAAAAAATGCAAAAGGGGGATAAGAATGGAGGAAGATAATGAACAAGACAGGAAACGTACTAGTACAAGAGCCCAAGAGGATAAAAAAGACTGTTATTTCACTCTAATTTTTGATTACTTTAATGAAAACTATGTATAATTACTAGTCAAAACTGATGAGTCTGCCAAGTATAGGTAGAGGGAATAAAAAATGGCGGCATTTTAAAAACGTTAAAAATAATTAATTTTTCATTCGGAGCTCTATATCTTGAAAATTAAAAATAATACTAAAAAACCTAAGAGGGCATTATTTAAAGTAGAGTAAATTTTCTAAACTGTAAGCCCTAATAGAGCTATTTTCGTTCAATAGTTCTCGAGATCTAGCTTTTTAAAAAGCAACATTTCATAAAAATGTACTGAAAGATCAGTAGTTAGTGAATTTATTTTGAAAAATCTATATCTCAAAAACCATTTAACGTAGAGATGTCTGTTAGTGCTCAAATTAAAGCTAGTTTAATGGGCAATGAAGTAGTTTAATACGATTATCTTCGTAGGAGTAGTTTTCATATTTGCTAAAATAAATTGATTTATTGTTGTTCGGACAAATTTTCATTTTCCAAATTTATATTCATATGAGAATATCATAAAAACTACTATCCCTACGAAGATAAGTGTCATAAACTACTTTATTGTAATTTAAATTTCCTTTATTTTGAGTGTTGGCAGACATATTTACGTCTTATGTTTCCAAAGATATATTTTTTCAAAATCAAACATTTTATACGAACAACTAGAAATTAACATTTTGTTAATATATTTTGTCAAATATCATAAAAACTACTACTCCAACGAAGATAAACTTCATAAACTACTTTATAGCCCATTAAACTAGCTTTAATTTGGGTGTTAATAGACATCTGTACGTCAAATGGTTTTTATGATATAGATTTCCCAAAAAAAGTTCACCAACTACTAATCTTTCAGTACATTTTTATGAACTGCTGCTTTTAAAAAAGGTATATCTCGAGAACCATTGAACGTAAATTGCTCTATGAAGGATAGTAGTTCCGCAAATTTAATCTACTTTAAATAATGTCCTCTTAGGTTTTTAATGTTTTAATTTAATAGTTTTAAATATATAGAGTTCCGAATGAAAAATTATTTTTTTTTTATGGATATAGAGAAATCTATATCTTATTTTTTTTTCAAAGTTAACCGAACTGGTGATTAAAAAAAAATAATATTGAACGGAACAATACTATACTATACTATACTACAAAACTCCTTATGACTATATTGTATATGACACAACTATATTTTCCTGGCTTTCAAAACGTCAAAATCATCGAAAAAAAAAAGAAGGCGATTGAGGCTCGCGTCCGTTAAGCGGTCAATTATCAGCTCATACTTAACAGCTAACTGCCACACGTAGGCTTCTTAACAGTTCACTACTGTATATTATTTATAACCTTAACCCTAACCGCATGTTAACGTTTGTTTTTGTTTTTTTGTTAGTGTTTGTCTTTGTTTCCAGTTTGTGATTTGTCTATGGTGACAGTTTTTTGTTATATAAAATCATCACTTTTTATCATGAGATGTTCTGAGTTGAGGTCAGGTAGAACAAAAATAATTTTCGAACTTCTCAGGGCTTCATGAGGGCTGTTGGCGGTCCGTAGCTCAGGTCTATCAATCATTCTGCGGCGCTGGTTCGAATCTGGAAACTTAACCCCCCCACCATGGTTAAGCAGTATAGGATTTTAATGGGAATCTTGGTCCAAAAAACCAAACAATGATTGATAAAGTACTTTATGTTTTTTACTTGGAGAAG
>NW_027109566.1:75838-91283 GCF_000696795.3 Halyomorpha halys
ATTCAATTCAATATTTTGTATAATTCTAAATTTGTTTGTATACTATTCCTTTTCAATTGTATGTTACTCTGAATGTTGTTGTTATCTCTTTTGTTCTATAGCCCTGATGAAGACCTGAAACTCAGGTCGAAACGTTGGCATAAAATAAATATATATGGTTTTGTTTATTTATGTTGTTCTTTGCTGACCGCACCCCCCAACAAACTTCTCCAAGCATTAATCTACGGTCAACTATCTACACCTCTATATGTTTTTTTAGTTTCTAGTTATGTATCGCACAAAGGGTGCGATATCATGACTGTGAATAACAGTTCTAACTATCTCTAAGCAGATGTGCAGTCGGAAGTTGATATCTATTTCTTGTCTATTCTGAAACGAGAAAAAGTCTCTTGTTCGACCATTCGAATAATAGTTGTTTCAAAGTTATTTGAAATTTTAAAAAAAAAATTACATTCATTTCAAATCATGTAAAATTTTATTCGATTAATTTTTAATAAAGAATCTATTTAATAGAAATTAAAGAAATGTAATGTCTCTAGTCTGATACAATTTCCAATTCCATTAAAACTTAAATGAAAACGAACGTAACAACTTTCTGTCACCAGCACTAGGAGAATTTCATTAAATGAAGCAATCTTCTGTTTTATTAAACTGTCTTCTGATATCTAAACAGAATTTGTCAATTCAATGTCAGAATCGTGGCATATCTGACTATCTCAGTTGGACGTCGCATTCAATAGTGATAATATTCACGTATTTTTAACAAGGGATATTAGAAAACTTGAAATAATTTCGTAAACGACAAAAAACTCTCGGCGGTTTTCATTTCAAAAGTTTATCAATTTCGTTGTTCGTTTACAGCAATTTCGGAATATTTGATGTTTTTACCTCTAAAATAGCAGGTTATCGTACTGTTAAAGTCATTTGACTGCATTACTGTATCCCATTCAAAACCCTTAGAACTCGTAATATATATAAAATAAATATATTTTTTGTTATTAGTTACTTTTTTTGCTTTGTATTACTTTTTTGAAAGCACTATCAATGAAACTGTCTCTGCGTCACAGACAATCATAACGTAGGGATTAAGATATGTTGCTTGGAAATTATTTCGGACTGAAAAATGATGAATTAACGGGAGAATTTAGAAGTTGTAGTCACTGAATTACGTGACCTACACCCGGTAAATATAATTCAAGTTATAGCATTGCTGCGTATAAGATTGACGTGTAAGATTGTAGGGTTTAGAAACGAGCGGATCCTTAAATATTAATAGACACTGAACCGACGGGTAAACATCCAAAGGGTAGACCGAAACGTAGATGGGAGGATTGCATTAAAACTGATTTAGTATAATTGGATTTGGAGGGGTATCACTAGAAGGATGTATGTAGAGAGCGATTGGTGGTATCGGCATTGAACTCCGGGTTCGTTAAGCCTTTATTATTGGAATTTATTTTAGTAATAATATTTAAAAAATTTATAATTATTTTAAAATTAAAAAACATTTTTCATCTATTGCGCACAGGATATCCAATGTTGTGCTCAGGAATGAGGGGGAGGGGAGGGAATTAAAAATTCTGTTAAGCAAAAAAAGAAAGAAAAAATAGCCCCTCTTGTTTAAGATACAAGCGTGGCATTTTTTGGATGAATAAAATATGGATAAATCCGTCAACAATTACCCATCGAAAATTTAACCTGATTACAGTACTCTCTCTAACTAAGGAGGTAAGGAAAAATCGAACTGATCAAGTTTATCGATGAGCACACATTGTTGTTTACAGATCGAACAATGTTTCACATTCGAGGTGAAACTTGAGATATCGGTCAAGGCAAACCGTGGGACAAGTTCTTCGACTCGTGCACTCGACTCAAATAAAATTATTACACTTTTGAAATATCGATAAATAATAAAGAAATTTATTATTAAAATATAAAGTTTTATTATTAAAGTATTTTTAACAAGATAAAGTGAACCTTTATTGTTCAGCTATAACAAAAAAATATCATGAAATGCTACTCAAGTGCTCTAGTGTCAAAACTAGAGATGAAAAATGTGTGTATTCTATATTATAGGAAGATAGACCGAATGTTGGTGAATAAAGGTATCAAAATAGTTAATGAAAACTATTTATTGTTAACCAACTTTCGCCCCACTTCGTCAGGGCTGTCTGCTCGTTGTACAAAGGATAAATGCCAGTTGTATTTTATATTAAATAATTTAAATTATCTGTAGAATTAAAAGGTGTATTAACCTTTGATACAAATACCAATCCTAGTTCGTTCGCTGACGAACGTTCAGATAAGCTACTGTTTATAGTTCATATTTGCTTTTATAAGTTCGCTTTGAATATAAGTTTATAAAAGAGGTGGCTGGAAATTATAACCGAACTACGAACATTGTTTAAAGTTAGAACAAATACAAAAATATTGAGGAATATAATTACAAAGGATTGTTCCATATTGGATTGATTCAAAACGAAAGCAATTTACTTTGGTAATTTGGGTCGAGTACATTATCTAACTTTACACGCCAACATAATAGATCCTTATTTCGGTTGAAAGATGACTTGATGAATCGATTTCTCGATTAGGGTTCTGAAGAGATATTAATCGATTTTCCGGAGGAGTTGTTTATACAGTTTGATCAATGAAACATTTTGCCTCTCGGTTGTATTTAAGTAAGCATTAAGCATTGTAGTAGTAAGAAAAAGTAGTTGTAATGGACGTATCAGTTCATGGTGGCATAGTTAAGAAGAAAATTCATCAGCTTAAAGTTCTACCGTATTCATATCAGTGTGAAATAGTTCTTATGCAGGCTTCTAAAATCTAAATTCCAAATCAAAAGAAGAATAAATTATTATTACAAAAAAATCTCACACTGTTCACTGAATGGCCTCGATAGCGAAAACTTCAAACAACAAATTTATAATAAAAGAAAGATAATAAAAAAAACTCAAATAGTGATTAAACTAATTATTTTGAGCCATCTGTAACGTATGTATGGTATTTTTAACTGTCAATCCACACTACTTCTCTATAACATCCTGTAAACAGTTCACTTTCGCTCTGACTTCATGGTACAAGAGCCGGGAAGAAATAAAAGGCAGATATTTCAACCCAATTTTTTATCACTTTAATGAAAACTATGTATTTACTTGTCAAAATTGATGATTAAAAAATTATGGCTGTTTTAAATAAAACGTTAAAAAAAAATTAATTTTTCATTTGGAGCTCTACATCTTTAAAACTTCCAACAACACAAGAAACTATTAGATAACGTCATTTAAAACAGATTAAATTTGCTAAATATGAGCCCGAAAAGAACTATTTACGTTCAGTAGTTCTCGAAAAAGAGCTTTTTAAATGACTAAAAGATCAGTATTTAGTGAATTTATTTTGAGAAATCTATATCTTAAAAACCGAGAGATTACTTATTACCGAGAGACTCTTCTTATTTTTTATTTATCCATTACCATTTTTACTATTGTCTTATAGAAAAATAAATGAGGAGTTTTCTTTCAAAAGCTAATAATACACTTTCTTCTGAAAAGTAAAGGTTTTTTTAGATGTTACCAATAATTTTCAATAAAAATCTATACCTATTTGAATACTTAACTAAGTACATTTTAATTTAACAATTTTAAGTTAACCTTAAAATAATGGATTTTTTTATAAAAACAACTATTGATTTAAAAAAAGTTTCGGGCTATTTTCCCCACCTGCTACTCTATAATTACACTATTCTCTTTAAACATTATACTAATAACTATTTAAATACAATTAAAATGTTCTGATAATGTTACATTATAATTAATATTATCCATTTCCTAATTCAAATTTTGTCAACAATGATAATAATTTATATAACCTAACAATTTTGTTTTTAATCACTTTCATTCGTTGATGGTACATTACACTTCTCATCTTAGCACGATCTAATATTCTATTTCATTGAGTATTACCTCTTTGGATCTATTGTGAAAACTGATGTTCTTACTAAGTTACCTGCTGTTATATGGTTATATTAATTTTAATTAATTTATTTCTTTATATTTTCAGTTATTCAGAAAGAATTACATTGTATTTTTATAGAAAAATCATTTTAATAGATTATTTTAGTGAACTTAACTACCAATGCTTATATATGTATTTAGTGTGTTTATAGAAATTTTCGGTATCAGTCCTGTAGTTTAAGGTTTTATTTATGTTTTTCTATATTTCTATGTTGTTTCTAAGATTCGTCCGTGTTTTTCAAGAATAAACATTCAATTTATCTACATGAGATATTCCTATAATAATTGTCTAATGGAAATTTCGAAAAACCTGTGTATATTGACTTTTGATTAAAAATATCGAATGGTTTTTTTAAATTTCGGTTGAATAATCTCTGCTTTGCTTCAATAGTGGCACAACTGACGAAAATGAGCTTTCGTTTTATTTTGAAATGGACGTATTCTAAAGATAGGCAAGGATTTCTTTCTCTAATGGGGTATTCATGATCTTTAGTTTAATATGTTAAAGCGTGTTACTAGGTCTGCTAAATGCAGGATGACGTCACGCAACAGACCAGCTGAACTCGTCACCATTTTATATGTAGTTGTGTTAGGTTACTTGCTTGCAGTTTAAGTTTTGATTGTGTTAGTATTGTTTGTTGTTTTTTTCGGCCAAGACTCCCATTGGAGACCTATACTGCCTAACCATGGTTGGGGTCAAAGTTCTTCATTTTGTGGGACCGCCACTCAATGAAAAAAGTCAAATTGGGGCCGCCCATAACTCAGTGGTTAAGACACAGTCTTACCAATTTGATGTCTATTGGCGATGCCGGTTCGAATCCGGCCTGGTGTGTTAGTATTGTTTTGGATGTTTTTATAAATAATAAAGCAATGGATGACAATAATAATAATAATAATAATAATAATGTAATGTCGGGTGTCAATTAGCTCATCTTGATTCTCTTCCTCACAAGTTAAAAGATCAACAAAACACTCAGTAGCCAAACTTTTACACCACTTCCACTTTTCACTCAATTTAGACATGTTGTAATAAATTACTTTAGTGAAAACTTAGAAGTAAACAATAACACGAAGTTTTAGAAGGAATGGTTATAAAACAAGTTGCTCAGAAAATCCAGTAGGAGCTCTTATGCATTTACCATTTAACATGGCTTTAAGCACAATCCTATACTTATAACATTTAACATAGTAAAACGTTTTACATTTAACACAACATCATGAATACCCCTAATGTGGTCTGTCTATAGACTGTCCCAAAGCAAGTGGGGTCTCAAAGTAACCTAGTTGTACAAGAGCCTAGTGGAAAAAAAAAGAAGCTATTTCACCCCATTTTTTTCAATAATTTAGTTAAAACGACGTATAATTACTAGTCGAAATTGATGAATCTGCCAAGTATAGTTTGGAAGAATACAAAATGGCGGCTGTTCCAAAATGTTACAGATAAAATTAATTTTTCATTCGGAGCTCCATATTTTTAAAGCTACCCTCAACACTATAAAACCTAATCGAACATCGTTTAAAGTAATACAACTATTTACGTTCCATAGATCCCGATATACAGTTTTTTTAAAAGCAACATTTTATAAAAAGTGTACTGAAAAATCAGTAGTTAGTGAATTTATTGTTGTAAATCTATGTATCAGGAACGACGTGACGTACAGATGTTTATTAGCACTCAAATTAATTTTTTTTTCAAACCCTTCATTAAGATTAATAACATTATTAATTCATACATACATAATACAAGTAATGTATTATGTATACTTTAGTGCGTCTTCTTCCTTTGATTGCCTTGTGACATTATAATGTATTGATATGAGTCCAGTTATGGTAATATAGTCTAGCTGTAACCTGTGGCTAACGCCATGGAATTAATGCTAATTAATTAATAAATTAATGGACTCAAATTAAAGCTAGTTTAATGTGTAATAAAGTATTTCATGATGCTTATGTTCATAGAAGGAGAATTTTTTGATGATATTTGCCAAAATAAATTTATGAAAAACTATATCTCAAAAAACATTAGACGTACAGATCTCTGCCAGCAATTAAATTAAAGATAGTTTAATTTAGTGTGAATAGTTTATAACTTTTATCTTCTTAGGGGTAGTAGTTTTAATGATATTTGCAGATGAATATGGATTTTGCAAACTAAACAACTAGAAATTAATTTATTTTTACTATGAAAACTACTACTCCTACGAAGATAAACGTCATTAACTACTTCATAGTATATTAAACTAGTTTTAATTTAAGTGCTAATAGACATCTGTACGTCTCATCGTTTCTGAGATATAGATTTCTCAAATTAAATTCACTAACCCTTTTGTTCAGTAATTTTTTTATGAAATGTTGCTTTATAAAAAACTGTGTCTCGGGAACTATTGAACTTAAACAGCTCTTAGTAGGACTCATATTTTAGTAAATTTACTTTAAATAATATGCTATTAGGTTTTCTGGTGTTGTGGGTAGTTTTAACGATATGGACCTCTGAATGAAAGTTTTTTATTTACGGTTTGAAAAAGCCGCCATTTTTTATTTTCCCCTAACTATACTTAGCAGTCTCATCAATTTTTATTGGTAGTAATTACACATAATTTTCATTTAAGTAATAAAAACTTTTGGTGAAATAACTGACGTTTTCTTCTCTTGGGCTCTTTTACTTCAAGCCTTTGGTACTATACACAGAATACATAAAATGATTTTTTTTTTTTAATTTATCGCATTATTAAAGCAAAGTATTGAACGTTAGAATATTTGAACATAGAGGCCCTGATACTATCAATCAATCTTGATAGTGCGACAGTATTTTCACGACAGTGGACGTCATAGTCTACATGATGGTAGCGGCTGCGACAAGTATCACCGTCACTGTGGAACCCAATCTTTAATCCTCGACGAACTGAATGTTAGATGAGGTCGGCCTGTGGAAGACTGCGGCATCGAATCCATTTCCTGTATTACTTTCCCCTCTCCGGGACGACTCCCCTCCATGAGCTCCACGCCGGCACCGGCAAGCTATTCGCTAGAGTGAACGTCGCTCAACACCGGTAACTGTTACCAGCCATTTCCATCAGCTTCTCAAGAGAGGATACGCCCTTTGTCTTCAGCAAAGGACACTACTACAGAACTACCTATAGACGGGATCTGAACGGTGAGTCTAGACTTAAAAAGAAAGTAAACCCCGCAGACAGACAGCCATTCCAATATGGCACCCTTTGTAATTTTTATTTGTACGACGGGGGGGCCCTCATCCAATCGTCTCTTGCTGAGGACTGCGAAAATTCCGAACCGGTTTTGGGCCTATTTAAGAATTGTAACCTCACGTGGTCGTAACCTCCCCTCCACTGCTACGCCTCGTTTCATTCATTCCTAGCCCTCGTGGATTTTTTTCCCTTTCAAATTAATCATAATAAGTCATTGATTAAGAATCGATATTAATTCATATCAATAATCAATATAAAACTGTTTCATAGATATTTTAAATGTTTTTCAAAACCTGTTTAGTACTATTTTTCTCACGATAAAATAAAATATTTTAAAATATGAAAAAAAATACACTTACTTATTATTGACAATATCTAATTAATTGTATTTCAATTTAAATCATTGTAAATAATGAACATTTATAATGTAATACTCTTTATATATTGTTTAATGTATATATGTATTCTTCACACTATTAATAGTTTAACAGTTATTTTGAATTTTATTTTGCATCATTAAATGCTCATTAAATTCATAATATGGTTTAACAGGATAGTATATGGATAATTATGGAAGGTTTATATTTAACTGTGACTGGATGCATCAACTATGAATCAGACAGTTTTCCCTGTTCATTTATAATCAGTTTAAGGTCAAGTGATACAGCTGTTTTAAAAGATGCAGTTTTATATTTAAACTGTGCATAAGTATTCATATAAATGTTTTTTTATTATTTAATTACCAGCAATAAATAATTAAATTATTTTCCCTTGTGGGGAAGTTTGCTATAGTGATTAATAAAAAAAATAATCTGTATGAAATTTAAGTTGCTATTTTTTTTTTATTTTTTATTATTTACTGATTTTATTGCAGAAGTTTGATTTTCAAAGTTAAAAGGAATCTTATTATTTGATGAAGGCCAATGCACTCCAGTCAATGAGTTTGATAAGATAAAATTGAGGCGAAGTCCTGATAATTTTCTAAAAATTTAAACACATGTATTAAATCTTTTTTTTCTTTCTTTTTTTAAATAATGCTTTACTTTATTTAACTAACATTTAATTTTTTGGAAGAAATTTTATCTCATTCTGGGTTAGATGTAAAAAGCTAAGTTATTTAATTTTATACTAAAGGTTCAATTAGTACTGTCGCAAAAAGTCCTTGTAGAAGTAATAATAGTTCTTTATTATGGCCATTGTTGAAGTGACAATGACTTTTTAAGTTCGGTATTTATCCTTGGGAACTGGGAAACCTCTTCCTTAATCTCTTGTAGGTTTTTCTTTCCAAACCATTATTTTTCCAGTTAATATAGTTATTATATTATTTCAAATTTTCTGCTTCATCCTACATTTAAAAAAAAAAATATATAATTTTTAATTCTATTGAAGTTTAAGTCTGTTTTAGGTCTGATTGGAAAGTCTTATTTGATTGTAATTTTTATGTATTCCAAATTTTGTAAATAAATATTGAAGTTTTAATTTATTTCATCCCCTCACTTTTAGAATTCAATTGCTTCTTAAAAAAAAAAATAAAAATTGTCTAAAATCATTAATGGGGACGAATAACTTTTAGCGGTACATCTACATATTTCTCCTTATAATATTTAATTTATTATATGTGCTTATTATATTATTATACTAAATGTATTTATATTATTTTAAGTTCCACATTTTTATTTTTAAATTTGTCCATGGAAATATTATCTATTATTCTGAGTAAATTAAATGAAAATATACTTAAGTAATGAGTGTTTTTTACAAATGTAATTTCAATTTTTTGTAATGTACATGTCAATGCTTTTTTTATCTCTGACTCTTCAGCGTTACAAAATCATAACCACATATTGAAAACTTTGAACTGTTATGCTTCATAATAAATGGATGTCTAACTTGTTTTTTTTTTTAGTTTTTTTTTTCTCCCCATTTTTTGATCTTTCAAATTATCTTTTTAACATTTCAAACTATTGTGTTATCCTATAAGAAACTTTAGTACTAGCACAATTTATTGAAGAATAAAATTTATCTGTAATGTCAGTATTATTTATTCTATTTTTTAAGAAAAATTCAATTTATAGAAGTATAAAGTTTTAGAATCTTTTTAACTGTATGTTTATTAGTCTTGGATGTATTTGATGAATATATTTTTAATTTCCTGTTTTTAGAAAAATTATTTTATTTTTATTTTAGCCGGAACGTTAGGACAATGTGTGTAGCTTAGTGTGTGTTTCTTTTTTTACTGAAGTTGACCAAAATTAATTTTGTGAAATAATTATAATTATTATTTTATATTGTGAACATATTTTTTTTTTTTAATTTTCTAAACAATAAGTTCTTCATTGATGTTACCTAATACCTTATTCTACTGTGACGATTTCCTGTCAACTATCATAACAGTGAGGTAGTATGATAGTGCTTGTTTAAGCACTGATAGTATACTTAGCCTTGCTGATACCTTAACTTGAAATGAATGATAAAAACTGATGATTAATTACAATAAACAACTGTCACCTTTATTTGTATTATGCTGGTGTTATGAGGTTATAGAATAATACATGTGGCAATTAACTATTACAATGTGAATGTATGACAGTAATACTATGGCAGCATATGTCAAATTTTACTGAACCGTAACAGCTGCTTTAGCTGAACCGTTGCGGTTACTGTCACATGTAAACCGATAAGCTTATAATTTGTTAAAAATTCTTTGGTCTTTTAAATATGATTAAAACTAAGAGGAATCCACCATAAAAATGAGGTGTAGATAGCATAAATAGATAAGTAAATTTGATAATGATGATTGTAGTGGAGGTGTTAAATCATAAACTAACAACAAAGGCTGACTATGGTTAAAAATTTCGCATTTATTTGGAGATGTTTTATAAAAAATTCTTTTTAAATGCATGGATGCTCAATGAACGAAGATTTATAATACATCTATTAAACTTTTTTAGTGCCAAGATATAAAAAATTAATTAGTATTTTAATAGCTTAGAGGTTAGATCTGATCGAGGTTTATGATTGTTGAAGTAATGGTATTAATTATTCTCGAGTTGAGCAAGGAAGAGCTCAGACAATTTTGAGAGTTATGGTCTGATTTTTATCAAGGTTCGGACAGCCTAGGAAACCAATGCCTGATTTTGGAGTTTAATTAAAAAAAAAAATTAATTTAAAATTAAATTCTTTTTTATAGTTAAAGGAAAATTGGGAACTCTTACTTTCAATTAGAGTGACATTTTTATTAACAATAACAATTAGAAGATTCTGATCACAACATCTTCAATATATCACAGTATATATTACCTTTGATTAGCATCAGAACAGAAAATCACAAATATGATTAATCTTTAAATAAATTCAAAGACAAAATGTAAAATCTCACATTGACTGTCTAAAAACATATCAACCAGAAAAGGCTTATCACGGCTAGACAAGCAAACATATTCGATTGGTAAAAGTAGTATAATCCAGAAATGCCCAAATATTGTTTTTTCCCTAAAGATTGTTTTTAGAACATTTGGAAATTCTGATTTATGCTTCTTTTACTATACTCCGTGTAATCTGCTGTGAAAAATTAATGTTTTGGTTGAAGAACCATTTAAATTTCAATTGGTATATATTTAGATCCCTTGTAGTAATGAGCTATCTGTCTCTGGTTGGCGAGTCTTTTCTTTTTCTTTCCTGATGATGTCTAATTTGGTGAAATGTCAACTGGTGAGTTGCTTGATGCCTGATGATTTATTTCAGAGTAATCCCATGGAATGAAGACTAGACCACCCAATGTGGGTAGAATAGGTTGGTAATCTGTAGTATAGAATGAGTAAATAGAAAACCATTCTCCAGAAGGACACGACTGAAAAGTGGAACTGGCATTGGTTAACAAGCCCGAAAGGTGCTACTTTGATGAAATATTTCTCCACCGTTCGGTCACGTATGGAAGCAAAGTGCGTTCTCCTACTGGCTTTCTCAATTCCTCACGGGATACAGAGGATTTCAAGTCAAGCTTCATAGCAATGGGATGGAAATCAATACCCTATGCCCTAGTTGTGGTGTACTGATCACAATATCATGCATTTCACCACCTTTGTTACCCTACTATCTGGCCAGATTGCTGAGGGAAACTGGACTCTATGCCCTCATAGAAGACGATTTCCCTCTGCTAGTAACCGAAGAAAACTACCCATATCACAAAGAATGCGTAGACGGTTGGAAAACTATTGTTGGGGCAGTCCACTTCAATCTTCATCAGAGAAGAAGACCAGTCACTTGAGGCCAGTAGAAGAAAGAGGTGCAGGCAACTGAACCTTGTAGTTGAAAAATGAACATTTTTATTGTACAAATTGTAAATTGATTTATTAGCAGTTGTTTGATACTACGGATACATTTCTACCATCAAACTGCTGCTGCTGCTCACCTGTATTGTTCAAAAGGCTGGGGAAAGTGGAAATAAATAAAACCTTTATGACCAAATAAAGGGTAAAAAAAATTAATACAGCCATAAAATATATATTTTAGACAGATAATTAGAAATTTGAAGGTTTTGATTTAAGCAATATAATAATACATTTAGTTCAATTTTTATTTTACAATAGATGCTTATTAAACATTTGAATGATGATTGTGCAGTCTTCTCAAATAGAGCGTAAAAATAATTAATGAACTTTCGTATTAAATAATAATAATACCACTTGACAAAACTGGAGGTTGGAATCCCGTATCACATGAAATCTTCACCTTTATACCTTGTTCCACTGA
This sequence comes from Halyomorpha halys, assembly GCF_000696795.3. Taxonomy (NCBI): domain Eukaryota; kingdom Metazoa; phylum Arthropoda; class Insecta; order Hemiptera; family Pentatomidae; genus Halyomorpha; species Halyomorpha halys. Next base: position 87,813 of record NW_027109566.1, read on the forward strand.
ACCTTGTCAAAATCTTAAATCTACAAGACTTGTGGTTTTCTTACTAATAATTACCTATTTAGAGATTTGGTGGTTATCCAACCCAATTTTAGGTGCCTCTTAATAAATAACCTTGCTGAATAATATAATTAAGATATTCAAATATTTTTTCATTACATCTTAATAATTAAATGTTTAAGCATAGCATTTCATTATTTAATGTTTTAGAATTGTTTTTGTGTCCATTTTCATGCTTATTGCGCCATCAGTCAGCCTCCACTGGTTTTCAATATGCCCTGAATATTTTTGAATTCTTTGTTTTTTTTTCTGCAAACTTATAGAACTCTAGTAGTTTGTTGTCAACATTCAATCAAGTGGATGGCATAACCCTAGTGAAGCCAAAAAGGCCACACCCATGGTGCTTAGGTTTATGTTAAGGTTAATAGTTATGTCCCCCATTGTAATCTAAACTGAAATAGAAGACAGCCAATGATTGGCTCGCTCTCTTCCCCTCCTCTGCCATGCCCCTGGTCCTTCATAAGGTCTGCCTTTTTAGCTTCACTTTTCCTGCCAGCTTACTCCCCACCATCATATTCCTTCCTCCAAACATTCAACAGGTTACTTTCAGTTTATGATAGATTATTTTCCATAGATTTTCGGATTAATTATTTCTTCAATATTTATGTTATAATCCTTAAGTGGTTTTCAATCCTTCAATTACTTGCTATTTTCTTACAGATTTAAACACTTCCAATGAAATAACAGTTATTTTTTTAACTGCTTACTATTAAAAAAAAACTTTTTTTTTGTTGTTCAACTTATTTATTTGTACAGCCCTGATGAAGCCCCGCAAAGTGGGGCGAAACGTTGGAAAATAAATAGTTGTAAACTATTTTTGTTTCAATATTGACCGCAACCCTCACCATCTCCCTATATATTAAAAAAAAAAATTAAATCTGTACCGCTGCAATCTATGAAGAGTTAGGGATGCAGTACTTTGTAAGAAAGTTTTATTAATAGACAAATGGTTGTACAAGGAGATGATTTGGTCAGAATTATGCTCGACCACCAGATTTTTACCCAATTAAGGGTACACACTTTATGAGGTTGGGTGGACCCCGGAGGCCTCCCGAACCCAAAGGGTTGATTTACTACTGCAGCAACAGAGTAAATAATTATCTGTCATATTTTGTAGCACAGAAATGCTCGCTATATCATTATTTTATTTTTCTACATATTAATAATTTTTCTTGATAAGTTAACGGGATAAGTATTTCAGTTCCTGTAAAATTCAACATTTCAATAAAAATTTAACTTATTTAAATGAGAATCTAATAATTTAATTATAAGATTATAATAATTTTTATAAAGCTTGATTTCATATTAATTTTTATAAAAATACTCGTTAATTACACCATTCTGGCAATAAATTACAACTATTCGAATAAAGTTAGGTTTAAAAGTAAACTGGTAGTTAGATTGTAATTTAAATATTGTTAAAAATCTATTTACTTTATAGTTAATAATTATAAGAATATGTTCTTAAGATACTGTTATTGGCTGGGAACTAATCTACCTTGTGGACCTTACGGTCACCGATCTCAACCAGGGTATATGAGTCCCTCTTCTCAACATATTTAACCATAACGGCCTAAAAATTCTTTTTCTTTCTTTTTTTTTAAATTTACTGTTAAGTAACTATATTATCAGAATGTAAAAGAATTTCTTCCAAAATCGGTCAGATCTGATTTAATTTTGGAAGAAATTTTTTATCATCTGATAGTACAAAAACTGTTAATTTAAAAACATGAATACAAATTTGAAACTGAGGTTGGCTGGTTTTGAAATTGAAAACCTAATTTAACTAATGTTTACAGAATACATAATTTAAGCTATCTTTTGTTTCATGTGTAGAAACTTTTTTGATCTTTTGAAGCCATGAAATAAAAAATTTTCTTTTTTTTAAATTTTCTTCTTATTTAAAGTCATTTCTGGGCACGTATAGATGCTAGAATATAAGTTGTGTAATATATTTTAGGAGTATTAATTTAAATCATTAAAAAGGAATGTCGAACCATACATATTTCACCATTTAAAAAAAAAATGTAGTTTCAGTATGTTAAATCCTGCCCAATGGTTGAAATAGTATGAATTTTTAAAATATTTTCTTCTGTTTTTAGGTTAATTAATGTTAATTTATGTTTGACAACTTTTAAAATTATTGGGAACCCTGCATTGCTTCTGGACCACTGGGCAAGCAAAGGTCAAATAAAACATGTTGCTCGAAAATAATTCTTAATTTTTACATGATTTCAAGAATATATATTTTTACTAAAAATAAACAAATTATTAAATTTTTTTTATCATGATATGTTTGGTTGCAATCTGAATGCAAGAGTTTTGTACTGAACTTTTTTGTTTAAACTTACTTAGATGATCATTGAACTACCTTTAATATTTTATATTAATGTTATAATTCTAGAAATTAATTCTAACAAAAAATCTCAAAATAACCATTATCGATGTGTAAATGCATCTCTGGGAAGAAATGAGTTAATATGCTTCATTTAAGCATAGATGATGGTTGTTTTTTTTAGTTGCCTTAGAGTAAAGGTCTTGGCAAAATTATTGCTACTTAAACTTTTAATTATATTTTTTACTATCGTTAATGAATATTGAATATTTTTTCATTTAAAAATGATTTTTAGCCTCGAGCATTAAAGTTCTTCTGTATATCTTTTATAAGAAAAAACTGTTATGCCTGCTATATAAAAACATATGGCCTATATAAGGTTAATGTTGGTAATTACAGCCCAGAATTCTAAGAACTTTGTAATGGGGACTTCTGCAGCTGTCTTGGACAGATGGTTGTGGCTTTTTCATGATATATCTTACCGATGCTGAGGAAGTAAGAATTAGGTAAAGTGCGGAATAAGTATATGTATTTTTTTCGATATATTATTTGTTACAAACTATTTATTATGTTCTCATTAAATAAAAAAAAAAAAAAATCTCTTTATAACAAACAATTTTCAATTGGTAAATATAAATATATTCAACAGATATAAAATTAAAAAAATAAAACTGTCTCGAGAGGTAATTTAAATATTAATTCTGAGTTTATAATTTTCTTATACTTTTATCTGGAAAATAAGAATAACTTTTTCAATAAAAATAAATAAAATTCTCCATTGAAAATAGACAATTCATTCATTATTCCAAGATCATTGATTTATTTATTGAATTTTATGTTGTTAACTTTCATGCTGAAAATAATAATAAAAAAAAAAATCATATGAATATAAATGAAATTCCATTCTCTATTTAAAATAGTTGGTTTATTATTCCAACATGATTAATTTAATTTATTGAATTTAATGTCATTAGAGAAAACTACTTTTTAAAAAAACCTTTAAAAAAGTTCTTAAAAGCTGCCAAACTGTCTTGACAAAAATTACAAAATCAAATCAAGTTTCGGTTGACATTCTACAC
>NW_027109566.1:91333-95172 GCF_000696795.3 Halyomorpha halys
CATCCAAATTTTTATAGTTCTCAGTTATACTTTATTATTAATAAATCTTTAGTCAGTATTATTAGATTATTTTTTCTTTATTTTTATATAGAACATATCTATATTTTATGTCAGTATTTTTTTCTTTTTCATAATTCAGAAGATATATTATAATACTAATAACAATAATTAGTTGCACCCCAATAAAATTTTTAATTTTTTTTAATTATTGGATAAAAAGAAGAAAAAAGGTACAAAAATGCTAAGCTGAGGTTTGAAATGGTTAAGGGGATCTAAGCCAACCCTAGATACCTGCAAAAATTTGCAATAAATTGCAAAAAATCTGTAGGAGCTGTTTTTTTTATTTCAAATTTTAATTTAAAATGCATAGTTTTTTAAATAAAATTCTAAAAAAAATTATTCCAAAGGTAACCAAACTACGTTATTATATTATAGAATTCAATATTTAAGATTTTATTTATGTTTATTTCAATCCTCGGATATGAAGCATTTTAGTTAAAATTTTATGTAAAATTTAAATTAAAAAAATAATAGATACTTCAAATTAAAAATTGAAATAAAAATGTTGTTTCACTTGTTGATATCATGGCTGTGCTCAAGGCTATAAATTATTACAGTTCAGAATTTATCTATTCATTTAAAAATTGTATCCATTCTTCGGGTTTTAATTCGTCTGAAAAGACCAGTAATTTGTTCCTTAATTTTTCAGGCTTGAAAGAGTGGATTTAATCTATTCTAACATTCAATGTCCTTCTCTCACGTTAAAAACAAAAAATTAATTTTTCATTCGGAGCTCCATATCTTTAAAACTATCAAGAACTCTGGAAAACCTTAGAGAACATCATTTAAAGTAGAGGAAATTTGCATAAATATGAGCCCTAACAGAGCTATTGAAGTTCCATAGTTACCCAGATACAGATTTTTAAGAAGCAACATTTCATAAAAAACACAATGAAAAATCAGTAGTTAGTGAATTTATTACAAGAAATCTATATCTCAGGAACCCCATTAGACGTATAGATGTCCGCCAGCACTCAAATTAAAGCTAGTTAAATATACTATAGAGTACTCCACAACGTATATCTTCGTAGTAGTTGTATTGTTTATGATATATGACAAAATAAATTCACAAAAGATTAATTTATAGTTTTTCGAATAAAATAAATGTTTGATCTTTGAAAAAATATCAAGAACCATCAGACAAGAACCATGTCTGCCAGTACTCAAAATAAAGTCGTTTGTGTCACATATCTTCGTAAGGGTTGTAGTTTTTGTGATATTCGCATTTGAATATAAGTTTTGCTCATGAAATTTTGTCCGAACAATTATAAATCAATTTATTTTAGCAAATATCATGAAAACTACTACTCCTACGAAGATACACAACATAAACTATTTTATAGTCCATTAAACTAGCTTTAATTTGAGTGCTGATAGACATCTGTACGTCAAATGGTTTTTCAGATATAGATTTATCAAAATAAATTCACTAACCACTGACCTTTCAGCACATTTTTCTATAAAATGTTGCTTTTTAAAAACCTATATCTCGAGAACTATTGAACGTAAATTGCTCTGTTAGGGCTCATATTTTAGCAAATTTGTTGGTGGTTTTAAATATATTGATCTCCTAATGAAAAATTAATTTTTTTAAATGTTTTGATACAGCAGGCATTTTTTATTCCTCCTACCGATACTTGGCAGACTCATCACTTTAGACTAGTAATTATACATAGTTTTCGTTAAAGTAATAAAAATTGTGATGGAATAAATGCCTTTTTTTGTCCTCATGGGCTTTTGTACTAATAGTTAAGGTGGGGGATGGGTACATGTCTGGGATGTCATAGCAACTTTTTCGATAAAATCGACCGGAAGGGCCACTTTATAGAATCGATTTTTCATAGTTGTTTCGATCTTCCCGAAAATTGATAGTGATTTTGATTAAGTCCGGCATGCCGACATATAACTAAATGGCTTTAATTTTTTATTTATTTTTTTCAAATAAACAGTTTTCATAGTAAGCAATATTAAAACATCAATAAGTACATATTGTTAAATAATTTAATGTATGAAGAAAGGAAAAATAGAAGCATCCGATTCGAACGGAAGAGCCGAGACCACACCATCCTTCTTGTTCCATTGCGCAGCTTCGCTATCTTTGCAAACTGCATTTTTGGCAAGAACAAAACTTATATTCATATTGGAAGAAGATAGTTGATCGTATTGCAGGAAGATAAGGCGGGTGGCGGTCAATAAAGGTATCACAATAGTAAAAGAAAATTATTGTTAACCAACGTTTCGCCTACTTTGCAGGGCTTCGTCTAGGTAAAATGAAAAAATGGTTTTGTTTATAAAGTATATAAAAAAGAAATAATAATAATAATATAAGCAAGTATACATGTAGGTAGGCTGGAAATAAGTTACTAATAAATATAACAAGGTTTGATAAAGTCCTAAATACAGAAATAGACTAATAAATTAGAGGAGAATACTCGTTAGAAATAGTTATAAAAATGGTGAAGAGGTAAGTATAAAAACGTAAAACAGATAGGTGAAGTAAATATGGTATAGCAATATGTAAAATGGAGATATTAACAAAATATAAACATTGGGTGAAGTACCTGTCTGATTGAAACAGAGATGACGAGTGTGGAACGGAAATCTGTTGTTTTTTTTTGTTTTTTTTTTAAGATATCATTAAATGTTTTTTGATTTAGCCCTGACGAAGCCCTGTAAAGTGGGGCGAAACGTCGATTAACAATAAATTGTGTTCTTTTACTATTTTGATGCCTTTATTGACCGCCACCTGGACTATCCTCCTACAATGTATGTATGTATTATGTTCGTTTTTCCCTCCCCGAGAAACACTAAAATTCGAATTTTTATTGCAAAAAATCAGTCAGCTGTCACTATCACTTTACTAACCTATCTAGATGGCAAAGGGTTTTTCTTTTTCTGCTCTCATGATACCAGAATTATCGAAATGTCGACTTGTTCGTTATTTACTTTGCTATTGAAGAGGCTTATGCTTTTGTTTAGAAATATTTCAATAATGTCTTAATAATTTATTTAGTATCTATCAATCTATTTTAAGTCTGCTATCAGAAATGTCCGTGATTTAATAAATATAAAAAAAGTTAGCAAAGTTGCATAATGTTACGTCGTTGCCTTATTTTTTCAAGAACACTTGGCCAGGAATTCTTCAATGACGGCGCCGGGAGAGTTGCGTAAGAGATCTCATGTCGAAAACCATTCATCCGGTGTGTGATGAGCATTCCTATTGTTGTATTCATATATTATGTTGTTTTTTTCGAAATTAATTATCGGGATAAGAAATATATTCTACAATATACAAGGTATTGCGGTCTATTTGTTGGACGAAACAACTGTTTATTGATAGAAAATAGATTTGTATGCAGTAAAAACATTAATGTACAAATTTGCACATACCCAATCTTGGGGATGGAGTTATTTGATTTGACAGGTCATAAGTTAGATATTTTCAGTTTTCGGGCACAAATCAAAATAAAACAATCCACAGTGATCACAAAACTTTGTATTGTAGACATCCTAATAGAGAAATATTTTTGCTCTCCGTGTTTTAATTAATTAATGAATTACCACAACCTTCAGAATCAATAATTAACTCTAGTTTAAGATAATATATCTTTGCATTGTATTAATTGAAAAAACTTACAAAATGAATATAATCTATTCTATATTTTTCATTGTACAAGGTTTCGAGACAACTGTCCCATACTTATGCACCTTTGCAATCCTAAAATTAAGTTAAGACTATACTCCGACCTATCTGGACCTACGGACTTGAACTTTGGGGA
>NW_027109566.1:95562-101684 GCF_000696795.3 Halyomorpha halys
ATTTTAGTATGTATGAGATCATTCATCACTATTACCTATTGCCCACAACTGTGTGGCAGATTGTAATATTTATCAATAAATAAATCAAAAAAAAAAAAAAAAAAAAACTTATCTACAATTTTTATCTATGTACATTTAAAATTCTTTTAATCATATTTATATTTTACCACATATTTGTCATATTTTCTATTTCTATATTGAAATAAAGTCATTTATATAATCATAGTTTAAAATTGTTTTACACTATATTATTTAAATTCCAACATATTATTGTTTATTAACAATATTATTGTCTTTCACTGTTGGTGCATTAATTTATCTCTGTAATACAAACCAATGCTAGATATTAGACATTACCTCTTTGGACCATATCAACATGTCCAATATGCTGTTTTATTACCTCCCTATTGATATGTCAAATTTTAATCTATTGTGTAATTTTAGTTAAAATTTATGATTTTTTGTGATTAGACCATTTTATTCTCACATATTTTCCCTAATTATGTAGTGCAAAACAATTTTAAACTATGATTATATAGACTAGATTTCAATATAGAAATTGAAAATATGACAAATATGATTAAAAGTTACACATATAACATAGATAAAAATTGTTGATAAGAATAACTTAATTTTAGGATTGTAAAGGTGCATGAGTATTGTCCCGAAAGCTTATGCAATGAAAAATATAGAATAGATTATATTCATTTTGGAAGTTTTTTCACCTCAACAGTTTTAAAAAGTAAACAATAACAAATAAAAAATCAGATAAAAGATAATTATAAAAATAAAGTACACACTAGAAGATATTTAGAAAATAGTAGCGATCTGTATAAGGCTGGTGTTGTAGGATGCGGTAGTTCCCTGCCCAAGTGTCTACATTTGCTAGTTAACTGCCATAACTCCGATACGTACTGTTAATTCCTATTTTATATAAACCATAGTACATAACAATATTACATGATTTAAACATTGATATGCTATACTGAATCATTTTAAATCATGTAATATTGTTATGTACTACACGTTAATTATATAAATAACGTGTAGTACATAACAATATTACATTGTGTGCTTATTTATAAATTAAAATATGTATAGTTCTTATGATAATAATATTAAATTAGAAATCTATATTATTCACGAACCACTGCCCAATTGATAGTAGTCTGAAGACATAAGCAATTATTATATTCATTTTCTAAAACTTTCCTCTGTCAGTATAGGAACGATTCTCGATTCAGATTGACGTATATACAAATCGTGTTTACTCCTATTGTGGCTAGATGTCAATTACAATTGTAAATTTTAAAAATAAATTCTTAGAAATGGGATCTCTTTGGGGCTCTGACGTCGTAAGAATTTTAAATAGGTATCGAAAGTGCGTTGGATCCAGTAAGCTGCTTAAAATTGAACAGTCACTGTGTTTGTAAACAATCAGATGGAAATATCGATGTTTGTTGTTCGATTGTTGTTTATTTGTTTGGAACAGACGCAATAGTTGTTGATTCGAGGCACTACGTACCTAATGTTTAATAAGATCTCGTTATACTGAAATCCACATTTTCTAATGGTTAAATTCAATTTTGTTTATCTCAGAAACACAAGCTGCATTCTGATATTAAACATAAAGATAAATCTTATGAAGAGAATGCTACTAGCCGCAAATTCAAGATTAATACAAATGTTTGGTAAACAAAGGAATCAACAAATGTCGATGTCCACACACTTGTGTGTTCTTTTGGCTTTTGTCGGTTACTATATTCGATTTACATTATAAAGATAAGCAAAATGAACAGAAATATCAGTAAAGTAAGTGGTAGATGATAAAATTCATAGAAATGGTGCCACATAACCAATAAATTCGACCTTTGTTCTTGAATTATTATCATAATCTTGTTAATTTAATTAACTAGAACTATAATGCCTTTATAAATGTATATTAATGATTTGTCAAATCAAAAATAAACTGCTAAAATTTATTAACAAGATTTGAAACAGTGCATTTATAACAAATCGATAGAATTTTAAAATATAGAATCCTAAACTAGAATTGTAGCCAATCCAAATATCTCATTTCCACGCTTGCGCATGCGCGAATTTTTCATATTTTAACAAAGGTTCTTTTAAAATTTTTTGAGGTTAATCACTTCCATCATTTGAAATAAATTATTATTTATTTATTCATGACAATTGTACAACGTTTCGGGACCACTGTCCCATATTCATCCACTATAAAAACCTATAACAATAATAAAATATATATAACACCAATCTTCATCCTTATATATTTTATTTTATACAATAAAAATCACCTAATGATTTCATATGGGAAATCATGTCCACCATTTGTGCACCTAACTTCTCTCTGGCACAGCCATCATTCTACATTTCTTACTACCTCTTTGGACCTTATCTCATGTCCAGTGTGCTGTTTGGTTAGGAAAATGGAATGAGAATGATGGCTGTGCCAGAGAGAAGTGGAGATGCACAAATGGTGGACATGATTTCTCATATGAAATCATGAGGTGATTTTTATTGTATAAAATAAAATATATAAGGATGAAGATTGGTGTTATATAGATTTTATTATTGTTATAGGTTTTTATAGTGCATGAATATGGGACAGTGGTCCCGAAACGTTGTACAATTGTCATGAATAAATAAATAATAATTTATTTCAAATGATGGAATTGATTAACCTCAAAAAATTTTAAAAGAATTGACTCACCAGACTTCCTAGAGAGATAATCCAGATTTAACAAACGTGTAGAAGCTCTGTATGGTATCGTAGAAAAGTAAATTATGTAATGGAGACTTTATTATTATCATTTTACATTTCTCTCTCAGTTTCAGATTTAATAATAACAGAAAAGTCCACATATAACATAAATCTGTTGATAGTTTTTGAGAAAAATTTCCTTTGGAGTTACCTCATAATAGCTATTAATGATTATTGATTATAATATATTGATATTATCATAAATTGATATTTATTGATTATTATTGATACTATTGATCATTTGAAAAATTTTGGAATAAATTTATAGTTGTGAAACGAAGTTGTACATAAGAATGTTCTCTCGTTCATTCACCATTGCGGCCATTGAGGTGTTACAGTTCACTATCAAGGCATAGATATACATGTAGCAGTTTCAGTTGTACTTCACTTTAATTGCTACTATAAAGTATCATTTATTGTGACAGTAGAGCCACAAAAGTAAATGCTGCTATGACAGCTACTGTCATATAGTTAACAGATAATGGACACCTTTTTTTATTGACTCATTATCCATTGAACATGAAAAACATTTATCAATATTATATGAGGTTTCCGATCTTCTACTAGAACGTTGGCTCTGTTAAATAAGTTTTCTCAACTTATTTGTGTTATATCCTAACCGCACTCCCAACCATCTTCTTCTCGTATATTATATATGAGAAGTTGTATCATCTTATCCATATTATAGTTACGTGTGTTTTGAACTATGCAAAACTTTTGTTCTATAAATACTCAATTATTTCTTTTTTTGTAAGTTTTAATCTTCTTGCTATCTAAATATTCTTTGTTTAAATATTTGCCGAGACATCAAATAATTTATGCATTTATTACAGCTATGTTATCAACAATGATACTGCATTTTTAATGTAACAAAAGTATTTCTTGCCTGTTAAATTATAACTAGATTTATTTTAACAAGATGCAGTACAGTGATAAAAACTGTGCGTCAGAGTTCATCACGAAACATTCATTTAACAACCTAATTTGAGATCAAATAATTCTTCGTACTTTTCATAACAGCAATTAATTTATGTATAGTTATGTTAAATTTAAATCTGATTATTGCCATAATAACCATGAAAGGCCGTTTATTTTCTTCTTTTGTTTCCCTTTACACTGAAACCTTTAAATTTATTTTTCCAGAAACTGCCAATTTTTGAACAGAACAACCCCTTTTGTACAGAACAACGTCTCGTTTTGAACAGAAAACCCCGTTTTTGAAGGCTTTTCTAGGCATCCTGCCAATTGTACCAAATGTACCCTTCGGGAGACGGGTAGAAAGGGGTAAGGGGTAAAAGACCTTAGTAGACCCTACTTATTTCAACATTCCTGGATAAGGACCTTTTTCTGTTGGACAGACTGTAAAGGGGACCCCATATGTTCAGTCGAATTGACAGTAATCATTCAAAAGCCAGATTACTGTGACTGACTCGAATCATGAACTCTGAACTATTAGTCCAACAGACGCTTGTAAATGAAATTTCGAACATTAATGATCTTGTACAAGGTCTCTTATGATTCGTAATTAACAGAAACCTTGTTTGAACATTATTTTGATTTTCGCCTGCAGGAATAAATTGAAACGCACGATGTGAATGAAGCTCTCGCAACTTCCTCTTCGCTTCAAATTTTGAACATCAATTTGAATTTGAATCAGTCTGAACGATATCTTTGGTTTTTATCTGACCGTATAGGGGTCTTGTAAGCATTGGAAGTGCTTTTTCAAGTCTAAGATGTAAAAATAAAATTTTATAGAAAACAAAAAATACTAGACTTACTAGTGCTTAATAAAAACGATAAAAAATAAAATTAACAACAAATTTGACAACTCACAGAACCAAGTTTTTTTCCTGTTAAAGGTAGAATGGGAATAAAAAATTTCGATTCTGAGAACATAATTTTATTTTCATTTCTTGCAGAATGTTTTCCTACCTTCCGTAAAAAGGAAGCAAAAATTGTTTAGTTGTAGGAAGATAGTCCGGGTGGCGATCAATAAAGGTATCAAAATAATAAAATAAAACTGTTTATTGCTAACCAACGTTTGCTGGACTGTCAGATTAAAACCGAGATGTCAAATGAACCAAATTGTCAGTTGACATTTCTGTTTCAATCTGACAGCCCTGTCGAAGCCCTGCAAAGTGAGGCGAAATGTTAGTTAACAATAAATAGTTTTTCAAGCAACCCGACAAACTTCTTCAAGCATTAATCTACGGTCAACCATCTACACCTCAATATAAATAGTTTTTCTTTACTATTTTGATACCTTTATTGACCGCCACCCGGACTTGCTACCATCTATTTCTTACGGTCTACTATCTTCTTTCAATAAAAATTGTTTAAGTGTAAAAGGTTATGAAACTTCATTACCGTTTTGATAAAATGATAATTTCTCAATTTAGCTTACCTACTAACATATCATACTATATGTTTATGGTAAAGAGATAAACAAATTAATTTCATCTTGCAAAAAATCGATATAATATCGATTATGTGTTAATAATGATTAATTAACATATGTTATTGGTAGTTTACCCTAGTTGAAGCTTATTGCAAGGCTATCCGTATGGTTGAATCGGTTTTTCGTGTCTTAATTCAACAAATCGTTTCTGTAATTTGTTGTGTTGTTAAGATGGACAAGTGGTACTGGAAGATCAAAGACATTGGTGTTGTAAGTCATTAATTTTTTTTTTACAATAACGCAAAGTATTAATCATGGTAGTAGTTTAATAATAACGAGAAGTTGTTTTTTTTTTTTTTTTTTTGTTAGTTTAGTGTTTGATTGAGTTTTTATGGAAGAAAGCTTGGCAACCTGTAGATTTCAACGCTTGTAAGTTTTATCATATCCATTAACGTTATTAGAGGATCAATAGATTTATTTTTTTCTTAACGTATTATTTAACAGCATTTATCTTACTCCCTTTGTTAGTTAATTAAATTAATACTTTAGCATGTTTATTTTAAAGGTTAATACACCTTTATCATATAGATGTTTTAAATCACTTTATGTTTTGTAGAAGATAAGTAGAGCTACCACGGAGGGGGAGAGTGGTGTTTTACGCCATTTTCTAATTTTAACAATGTTTCTCGCATTAACTAATATTTTAACTCAAGTTTTCTCATCCCGTTAAAAACAAATGTTTCATTGGTGAGATAAGGGTCTCGCTAAATCTTTTTTTCGTACCCTTTATTAAAATAAATTAGTACATCAAACATGTATGATGTACTAATTTATTTTAATGAAGGATACGAAAAAATAGTGTTTAGCGGGGCGGGTTGCCCAGTAAGGACTGTTGCTATTTTTGGTTTTCCAATTTTAGCCACTTTTATAGAAGTATATAAT